>NC_072820.1:39397631-39697631 GCF_027744805.1 Dunckerocampus dactyliophorus
AATCAAATCTGATGAATGAAATATGATATCATTTTGTCTTAATATATATTTTCAAAACCAGCTCGTCTTTTGGGTCAACACAATATTCACTTTCCATTTTTTTTTCCATTTTTATCTCCATAAAGGCAGAATATTTTATAAATCTCTTGTGCTGAAGTGTCTGCAGAGTGTACATGGACGCCTTCAAGTACCAAGCAATCATAATCTTACGCAAGTAAAGAGACGTGATAGTAATCTTAGAACACTTTCCACCCAAATAAATACAACGTAGCATTCTAATTTCTTAAATAGATGTCAATTAACATGCAAAGTGTGCATTGGAAGTATGCTGTCTCATGTGTACACACACGCCAGGCACAGGTTGCCAGACTTCATTAGCGTTAATCTGCAATACAAATCATAACAGCACCCAGTAGACTATAATTTATAACATCGTAGCCAGAAGGAAATTAGTTCTAATTAATACATGTATATAATAGCACATTTGAGAAGATTTATAGTGTTTGTTTTTTGGGGGAAAAAAAAAAATACCGCTGCCACTTGAGGTTATGGCCAGATGTTCCAAGTACTGAAGCTTCCCAGCAGTCTTGAATGCCGCATCCTCAAAAGTTCCAGTTGAATTAAAATGACATGGCTGGCAAAAGCGATATTCTAGTATCGTGTTGACATGAATAACGCTAAATATAAGATGGCACCTCTTTAAAAAAAAGATCATATTTCAGTATGAGTGAAATAATAACTGGTAGTAATAAAAAGGAGTATCATACTTGTTAGCTACATGGCAGTTGTTGATCTCAAACTCTGCTTCACTGACCACCATTTTCTTAAAAATATCATCATAACTTCTCCTCGGTTGTTTGCAGTGGCAATCCACTTTATTTATATAGCACATTTTATAAACACTGTTTCCAAAGCGCTGCACAGATTAGCAAAACCACAAATAATAAATAAATAAAGGAATGTAAATGTAAATAATAAGTAAAAATTACTACAGTAAAAACTAAAAGATCAAATAAAAACAAAGAAACGTACAACAGTAAAAGATTTAAAACAAGAAGTAGAAACAATAAAAGCAAAAAAAAAAAATCCAAGAAGTAGGACAAAAAATAAATAAGTGAATTAAATTTAAAAACTAAAAAATAATAAAAGACACAGAGGACCACACGACTCATGCCGAGTTAAAAGCCAAAGAATAAAAGTGGGTTTTAAGACGAGACTTAAAGCTTTCGATTGTGGGGGCCGTTTTTACATGAGGGGGTCCACTCTCCCCCAGGCAGTGCATTTGGTGCCTGTGGGGACTTGCCCAGCCTGAATTTTTCTTGGCAGACACTGTGAAGGCCAGTATTGTTAAAAAAATGCTAACATATATTTGCCATAAGCTTGCCATTTACCCTGGATATACACTACTGGAAGCAGTGCAGCCGAGAAACACGCCACTAAATGAAGATAATGGACTGTTGGGAATAAAGCAAGATCATTTTATGGAACAAATATTACAGTTTAACTTGCACACCACTGATAGT
The DNA here is from genome assembly GCF_027744805.1 of Dunckerocampus dactyliophorus. NCBI lineage: Eukaryota > Metazoa > Chordata > Actinopteri > Syngnathiformes > Syngnathidae > Dunckerocampus > Dunckerocampus dactyliophorus. The sequence goes on from NC_072820.1 coordinate 39,399,155, forward strand.
TTGCCCAACCTTTAAGGCTGGGTTCACACTTGTGATTCAGTACTTTGGTCCGGACCATACGTAAAAAACAACAACAAAGGCTGCACAGTAAAAACAAGTAAGACCTCAAGTAAACATGAAGGGAAAAAAATGGGCAGCTTTCATGACTTATTACGTGATGTAAATCAAATATGTCACCAAACCGTGTATAAACCTCTAGGCCAGGGGTGTCCAGACTTTTTCCAGCAAGGGCCACATCGTTAAAAATGAAAGGATGGCAGGGCTCATGTATATATGCCAAGAAGTTATATATATTTCAAGAAAAAACGGCATTTCAGCCTTGTGATATAGGTGAAATGCTACTAAAATTACATTTTTTATTTTAGTAAAAATTACAGAGGTTTTTTTTGCATTTCTACTGTTTTTTTTAATTTTTTTGTTTCAAATTCCATTTGTAAATTAAATTCTCGTAATTATGACTTCTTCACATGACACTTTTTTCACGACCTACTTTTCCAAAAATTACCTTTTTATGTTGTTCAGTTTATTAGTAATATTACACCTTTTAAAGGATTTAAACAAATCTTCACATCTTTAAAAAAATGTTTCCCTAACATTTCTACTTTATGCTACTAAAATGACAAAAATTCCAACTTTATCTCATTAGATTAAAACATTTTTTTCTTAATATTTGACTTTATTATTGTAAAATGACTAAGGCTGTCTTCGACTAAGGATGTTCATAGTCAAATCTGACTTGATAGATTTAGTCCATAGTCTAGACCAGGGGTCACCAACGTGGTGCCCGCGGGCACCAGGTAGCCCCCCATGACCACATGAGGTGCCCGCAAGCCTGCTTTTCATTCAGGTTTTCTTCAGTTCATGATGAAAGAACAGTAGAAAGAAATGCATTCTGAAATACAAAATGTGAGTTGTGGACACCAGCATTTTGTTCATGTTCTGGTAAAACAAGCATATTCGCTTTGTTTGGGTTTAAAATTAGCTCTGAAAATGTTACAAAAATGAGTAGCTCTTGGCCATTTTCATTTTGTAAAAGTAGCTCTCACAAGGAAAAACGTTGGTGACCCCTGGTCTAGGCTAATAGACACCCCTAAAAATGACTGCTGATTTTTCAATTTTTGCTGGGTTTTGTTTAGTTTTATTGTTCGGGCCGCACCTTGGACACCCCTGCTGCAGGCCCTCCTTCTTGCCCTGTAGTCGTGCTACACCTCTTTTGACTTTAAGTGGCGTTTCATATCGGAGGGATGAAATTTCCCAGTTTTCTGGAATGCAGTCATAGTTCCATTTAATCCTTTTTCTTTTGTAATATATTTGCTGATTGTGACAACATAAATGTGACATGCAGAGGGTCTAATGGGTGGAGGTGTCTGTATCGATACCAATAGTGGTATTTTTTTACATGGACATTTTCAAGATGATCAGAAAAAAACACAATTTAATAATATTTAATACAGCAATATACAACAATGGAGCAATATGAACAAAACAATTATTCCCTTTTGTTACATACAACTGTTTGAGCAAAATAAGTAAAAAAAAAAAAAAAAAGGAAAAATGACGATTGGGTGTCATTCACATCTTTTAGCAGGGTATAATGGCAATAACGCTGAGTTGAAGGTTACGCTTAGCTTGCATTACCATGGTAACCAAAAATGCAAACTTGACCTACACCAGATCCTGATTACATTCGATGTCAAGTGCAATGTTGCGTTCTTCCCTGTTCGTTGCTCTTGTACTATTCCAGACCCAGCTCTACTTCAATTGGACCTCATACATTTTCCAACGCACATGAATTTCTTCAGATTCAATCGACCTGATTTCGAATATATATGAACAACACACTTTTGAAGATGCCATTTGGGAATGCATACGACTGTTAATTCACACGTTGCTCCGAGAGGCAGTGGGCGGGCCAATGAGGAGGCTGGAGGTGCAGTGGGACCATGAGGGAAGTAATTTCCCACAGCAGGATGTCATGATGCATAGAGAGTGTAGGCACAATGCAATTTTCTCTTTTTTAATTCTCTCTTTATAGTCCTCTTACATGAGTCAAGGCACACCTTCCTCCACACTTACATGAGTTTGAGCCTACACAAGCTCTGTTGTGTTAATAGGCAGGAGTGGTTGAAATGTTTCCAAGATAAGGAAATACTGTAAATATCATCCAACCTTCCGACGTGTAAGCTTGAGAGTTTAAGTGCACAACAAATGTACAGTTAAATGTTCGGTTAAGATGTACCGTATGACCCGAATATAAGATGACACAGAATGTAAGACCTATCCAAAACACATTTTTGGAAAAATACAGAAAATCAAAATTAATCTTTCGCCAAATACCAATGAAATAACTTGTAGACAGTTGTTTGACTGCTAAAACATTTGAGGCCTGTTTTTTTCGAGTGGGTCTGTGTGTTGTGGCTGCATCTCTCCAGGTCGCTGTCATGTGTGTGTGAGTAACAGGAAGAAAAGCTCCATCATGCTGGAAGAGAAGTCATTTAGCGCTACCGTCTGGTTTGCATGTATAAATCTCTACATCTTAGTATAATATGAGCAGACTTTTTTTTCTAGGGAAAAGTCTTCTTTTCGGGTCAACAAAATGGTCATAAAAAATGGTCAAATAAAAATGCGTCATAAGTACCGTAAATTCCAGACTACAAGCCACTACTTTTGTACGCTCTGAACCCTGATGCTTAAACAATGACGCAGCTAATTTGTGACTAAAAGAACTCCAGTTCCCATGATGCTTAGAGTGCAATTTCAGGAAGTAGTGGATTGGAGTAGTAAAGTGGTAGTAAAGTAGTAGTAAAGTAAAACAATTAATCGATTAATCAATGGTTAATCAATGACCCAATTAATCGACATCTATTTTGGTCATCAATTCATCATTTTTTGATTTAAATATGTAAATATCCTGTGATTTCAGCGTCTCAATTGTGAATATTTTTTTATTTCCTTAGTCATCCATGAATGCAGACCGACTATCTTTGTGTTTTAGCCCAAACAAGATCAGCTTTGGTTTTGGAAAACAGTGATGGACGTTTTTGCCTCTTTTCTGATATGTTGCGGACCCAACCACTAACGGTAGATGTTTATACCATTAACGGAAACAACAAGCTTCAGATTAATCGACTAAGAAAATGATCATGATTGTATTTTTGTGTACGTACATTTATTGGTTTACTGAAGCTATTTGACAAACATTTAGATTTTTTTTAACAGAATATTCAAGCTACAACCTGGTGTTTGTGCACTTATTTGCTCTGTCAGTTAAAATCTTCTATTTGTGGATAAAGAGGCGGAAATTAAAGATGTGTGTTTTTTTTTAATTGATCAATTAATCAAAAAAATAATTGACCGATTAATTAGTTATTAAAATAATTGTTAGTTGCAGCCCTAGTAGGGACACTATAGAACTGCCTTGGCACTTTCGGTATATATTGCTATCTTGCTCACTGTTAGCATGTTAGCATTTTAGCTCGTTTACTCATGTCGACATGCAAATACAGACATGGCATGATGTAGGGACACCATAGAATAGTCTTGGCACTTTTGATGCTATCATGCTAACTACGTTAGCACGTTAGCATCTTGGCTAATTTCCACATGTAACTACAGATATGACATTTAATAGGGACACCTAAAAACTGTTCTGGAACTTTTGGTAGTGCTATCTTATAAGATGCTAGCATGCTAACTGTTAGCATATTAACATTTTAGCTAATTTACTCATGTCTACATGCAAATACAGACATGGCATGATGTAGGGACACAATAGAACTGCCTTGACACTTTTTATACTTAGTGCTATCTTTCTAGGTATTAGAATGGTAACTGTTAGCATGTTAGCATCTTAGCAAATTTACTTAAGTTTACATGCAAATACATGCATGGAATGATGTAGGGATGCTGTAAAACTGCCTTGCAAACAAACAAACAGTGAAGACGGCACTTCCTCGTCATAACTAAGCGCAAACGGATGGCACATCTACCTCTTGTAGGATCCTCGTCAATTCACAATATCAAAATGTCTTTTTTTTCCCCTATTTTCTTATTTAAAATAAAAGAGAAAAGGGGGGAAACTATTTCCTGCTGGTACTCGCAGTTGTAATTATTGCAATTAAATAAGGCAAAATTTGTTAAAGTTTTTGGCTTTCTTTTCTTATCAATTCCAGCAATCTGTCCCACAAGGGGACAGGCAGAAATGAGTTATTTCAAAAAAGGTTTTCTGCTTACCTTGGCAGTGTTGAGTGTCAAAGGCAGATTGAGCGGGAAGCACAAGATCCGGCTTGAAGGACCAAGTGAAAGTTTTGTCGCTTTTGGTTCGTTATCTGTAATGCTTCCAAACAAGTCTAGGAAATGATATCTCAATTTGAACAGTTTAACTTACCAGAAAGAATGATACACTGCTGCGGGGACTCGTATTTTACACGGGTGGAGGAGCAAGTCTGAGGCACTTCAGGTCAGATGTCCTTTTACCTACCTTAGAAGGCCAAGCAAGTGATACAGATACAGTGGGTAGACAAATCTGCTCAGGTCACGCTATCTAACATGTGCAAGAGAGGCCAATATACTGTATAGCTACACCTAACATCCTTGTCTTGAGTAGACTTTAACCTTGTGAGTTATCAGCCGCCTTCTACCAACCTACAACATTTGGAGGCCATTGCAAAAAACGTTTCGTTTGAATTTGAAGTCGCTGTGATTTTGACATTTGATCTGTTCTGAATATAACCCACCCGGTCCAGCCATCTCTGCACTGCCATTGAGCTGAAAGCCCAGACCGTCAACTCGATGTGCAGTGTCACACTTCAGGTTTCAGGGAGTGAGGTTTACCAACGTTACTTCGGCACAGTTGCACCAACCGACATCCTTTCCATGGACGTCAAGTGTTAGATCGTGTTAGATTTGTGAGGGCGGAAAAGCCTAAAAAGCCTAAAAAGCACGAGCAACCTGTCTTGTGCTGCTTGTGGTAAGACTAAAATCCATGTTGGTACAATCTAGAGAAGATTCATTCTGATGCAACTTTTTTTTAAAAATTCACAGGAAGAAAATGCCATTAAATCCTACATCAGCACAATAAACTGACTTGTTTTCATGGGATTCGACAGCAATGAAAGCATCTTATATTAATATTAAATGTAATTTTCTGGTGAAATTAAAGAGAACTGTAGCAGTGTTGAAAAAACATGCTTTAGCGGAGTACCTGCCTACTGATTAGATCCCCCCAAAATAGAGGATGATTATAATTCTTTGAGCGACTCCTGGGAGCTGAGATCGCCGCCACGACAAAATCTACAGAATGGAAGAAAGGTTTCTTTTTGATTCATTTTTTTAAAAAGCTTTTTCAACAACCCATTTGTCAAAAATGCTCTTTTATTATCACCTCCCTTGTGACACATCGTACTATAATAATGGCCATATGCATTTTTCTTATGATTCCTCATATGAGGTAAAAGCTTTTTTCTCGGTGTCTTGTTAAAACTTCAATTCCAATTGCTGTTGGGTAGTTTGCACGGCTTCCAACAACTACCTTATGAGAAACCGCAAAAAAAAAAAAAAAGCTCATGAGCTCCTGGAGCGTGCTAATAACATTCCTTTTCAAATCCATATTTGCCACATTTGCGCCTATTGAACCCAGGCGGTGGATAATACAATGTTAAATCTTGTTTTCTTTGCATGCATTGAGATATTATATTCATATTATTTTAACTCCCTTTTATGAGCACATCATTTTACAATTCTGCCTGCTCTGAAGAAAGCACCTTCTGTGTTATCTGCGGCGTGTGTCAAAGCCACACTCGGCCCATATGTCAGGAAATACGAGCGTGTGTGTGTGTGTGTGTGTGTGTGTGTGTCACGACCAGACTGCAGATGCCAGCTACCAGGAGACAACGCCGTTGACCTCCCCTTGGTTAGGCTGTCATCTGTGGAGCCCCAGAATGCGAGAGAAGAGGACACAAGAGGTGCATCTATAAAAAGAATTCACTTTCAAGGTTCTCCCACACTGGCTTCCCTTTCAGCTCTGTTTTTGGTTCATTGATTGATTTTTTTAAACTTGAGTCATACAGCCTTCTGGAAGCACACATACACATCTGTAATAGAAAGCAAGCTTACAAAAACCTCAGAACGAACTCATGCTGAGCCATATTGTATACTCATTGGCCATAACTTTGAGCGCACAATTTAATGAGATCCATTCATCACAAGCTGTGCAAATTCTCCTCTTAGGAGTCCCCTACCTCGTATCCTCGTCATGGCGCAGCCACACAGGCCTTCCATTTCAACTTGCGTCAAAAGTGCAGACTTCACACAAACACACATACAAGCCTTTAAATGGCGTAAATCGGTCGAGGAAAACTAGCCTTATGATCAATAATATTTGCCTTGATTTTGTCTGATTGCGTTGTCATGTTATTTCTCATTTGTATGCGCTTTTGGTGTAGGAAGGCATCCGCTTTGAAAGTGAAAGTAAACAGGCAATGAAACATGACTTGGTTAGAAGGAGAGAGGGAAGGGTAAAGCCAACACTGGCGTCTCGCGGCCAACAAATCATGGCTTTGAAATGTCTACCCAGGCCGGACACTTCAATGATGTTATATTCAGTTTTCTTAAGGTGGACAAAAGTATTTTATTTTTTTTTTTGGAATGGGACACATTATTTGTTGTTGGTTTGAAGGTAAATAATTATTATAAACAGTATTTCACAACATTTAAGTGTGTTGTTTTGTTAGAGTTGACTAGAATTAGGCAATAGAAGTACTGTAGAATTAAACAATTCATTCACTGTTACTTGAATTCTGCACAGACTGGTTGCCTGGCAACCTTATGAAACTTGCTTCTGCTTGCACACGTAGAACGCACACACCCACACCCTTGATTGACGCAAGCCAGTTAGATGCAGACACATAGTCACACACATTGAGCCACTCAGGAAAGTCCCCTGCGTGGGCGGGACTCAAGAAGAGCATAACAAGGTAGGCACTTCCTAGTTCGGGACCTTTTGGCTTCCTCCTTTGAAGGGCAGACGTCCAGCACTGTGCTTTATGACATCTTCCAGACCATTTATTCAATAAAAAAATTGAAAATACAAAAAAGCGTGTTTGACCGATATCGGGGAAAAACAAACTCGTACGTTTTCAGTTTGCTAAATTTCTACATGACATCTCTGTGTGGATGTTCCCCCTGTGCGTGCGGCCTACCCCCACTACCCTAATGAGAATTAAGCGACATAGAAAATGAATGAATTAATACATTTGTATATTTTTGACTTTTTGAATTAAACATTTTCTATTTGCATTTTAAGTCACAAGAACGGTTCATTACGCGTTTTAGACATTTTTACAGTTAAACATCAAAATATACCCCACTCGGCTTTTAGGTTTTAGTGTGATTTCATTTTTGTGTGATAATGTGTTAATAAATTATGTCAAAATGAAAAAAAAAATATGTACAGTCTCACGTGTGAGGTTGTACTGAAAAATAGGAAACCAACCGCGTTTTTACGGTGAAAAGGTTAAGAGAAACAAATTCAAAGCTCCTGATGGGTTGTACAATGATTGGATTAATTTCTGGCGTGTCGGACATTTGATCAGCCATGACTATCATGTCATACAGACAGTGTGCCCAAAGAAATGCACTGAAGAATTTGATTTCTAAAGTGTATGACTGGCTTTAGTAGCGCTGGAAGATAGACAGTCAATATCTGGATTGAACTGTAATTTGGATTATAGTAAACAATCACAAATGTAGACTGAAGTGACAAATATCAGATTGTGCTGACTCTCCTTTCCTCCCTTTTGCTGTACCTCTCTACCATATAATTCCTTCCACACTTGAGCAAAAAAAGCATGACAGGAAAAGTGCAACATTATCTGTCTCAGGATGTGAGTCATTAAAATATGAGCTGTGAAAACAGTTTTTCAAGTATTATCTCATTATTGTGGCGGAATGAGGTGAACTATTAGCATGTGGAGGAGTGGGATGTTTGTTTTGGACCAGATTCTAAAAGAATATGAATGAGTTTAGTGTTTGAAATAAAAGTCTGGCAAACAAATCAACAATTGTTTGTGCCTGTTGGTTCACCATCCAAGGTCATTGCACTCTCTCCAATAAAATATATGTTTTGAACCACTTAAAAAAAAATCCAACTTCAAGATCATCTGAGAAGTCATCTACTGTTCAATATGTACCGTAAGTTGCGGTGTATAAGCCGCACACACTAAATTTGGAGGAAAAACCAGATTTGTTCTCATATAAGCTGAACTGGTACAGTATATAAACGGCACGTGTCCACATCATAAAGAGGCATATTGTGGGGAGCAAGAGTCCATGACACCCAGTCAGGTCTTTATTTGACAGGAGCCAATCTTGAGCTATGAAAACACTCACAACGTGCTTGTCAACCCATTGGAAATTGCAAGTCATTACTCAGTATCACAGTTTCACTCACGGTTTCATCGTACAAACAACATTAAACTCATCACAGAGCAACTAACACGTTATACCTCAGAAATATAGAAACATGTATCAAATCGAGTTTTTGCAATGCTAATGCTGCTTCTGTTCAGCAGAGGGAGCCAAAGGACCCGGAACCCAAAGCAAAAGGAGGGCAGCTGACGTCATGGCAGCACCCAATTAATGCGTTGCTCAGATGCAATGCCTTATGGAAAAACTTTTATTTTAAACTGAGATTGGGACATGTTTGTATATTTGTATATACACCTTTTGAGTGTTAAGTTGCAGTGTGATGAATTTTAGTGCTGTTAGTAAAGTGTTCTTTGAAAGATGACACCGTGAGTCAGACTGTTATGTTGTTATACTGGTATATACTTGTATACTCACCTTCACTGACTTCCACTGGGTTGACAAGCTTGTTGGGAGTGCACTAACAGCTCCTGATTGGCCCCTGCCAAAGAAAGAGCCATTGTTTCTCACTGACTCGCGATCGGCACACTATTTAAACAACTAGTAGTAGTTCTAAACAGTAAGTAGTTCTGAAGTAAAAGAGATTAGAAGTTAGCCATAAATTAGTCGCACCGCTGTATAAGGTGCAGGGTTCAAAGTTTAAGAAAAAAGTAGCAGCTTGTACACCGGAATTTACCATAGCAAATATGCAATCACCCAAGATAAAAGTTCCCTCTTTAAAAGGACAATTTTCAAAGTATGAGGCAGGCCTTCCTTGTGAAGCACCTACAAACTGTAGAGGATGTGTGGCAGCCTGAGAAAAATAAAGATACGATTTTGATTTTAGAATTGAAATAATAGATATAATAATAGCTAAGATTCAAGATTCAAGAGTTTTATTGTCATATGCACAGTAAGACAGGCATACTATGCAATGAAATTCTTATTCTGTTCATTCTCCCAAGAAAAGAAAGAAAACACAAGAAAGAATAAGAACATAAGAAACATAAATACCAATAAATTAAGCAACAACAACAGAAGAAACATTAATACAAATAAATAATACAAACAATGAATAAATAAATAAGTAAATAAATAAAAGTGCTATGAGTGTGTGCGTGTGTTGCGTGCGGTGTGTGTGAGTGCTTCGTTGAGAAGCCTGATGGCCTGTGGGTAAAAGTTGTTTGCCAGCCTTGTGGTCCTGGACTTCAAACTCCTGTAGCGTCTGCCTGACGGTAGGAGTGTGAATAATGAGTGTTGTGGATGTGTGCTGTCCTTCATGAGGTTGTGTGTTCTGCGTAGGACTCTAGATTTATAAATGTCTTGCAGTGAGGGGAGGGCTGCCCCAACAATGTTCTGTGAGGTCTTGATCACCCGCTGGAGTGCCTTCCTATCACGTGTTGTACAGTTACCGTACCAAACAGTGATGGAGGCGGTAAGGACACTTTCGATGGTGCATCTGTAGAAGCAACTCAGGATTGTGGTGGGCATGCCAAATTTCCTCAGTCTTCTCAGGAAGTACAGTCTCCTTTGGGACTTCTTCATAATTTGTTGGGTGTTGTGAGACCAGGTGAGTTCCTTGCTGATGTGTGTGCCAAGGAACTTGAAGGTTTTCACCCTCTCCACCTCAGTCTCATCAATAAACAGGGGTCTATGCGGCTCCTTTTCCCTTGTTCTTGGGTGAATGATCATCTCTTTAGTCTTATCTGTATTGAGAAGGAGATTGTTATCACGACACCAAGCTATGAGGTCCGCCACCTCTCTTCTGTATGATGTTTCAACCCCACCAGTGATCAGTCCGATGACTGTAGTGTCATCCGCAAATTTAATGATGCTGGTGTTGTTCTGGGAGGCCACGCAATCGTAGGTGAAGAGCATGTAGAGGAGTGGACTCAGCACACACCCCTGTGGGGTCCCATTGCTCACAATTCTTGAGCTGGATGTGCGATTGTGAACTCTGACTGACTGGGGCCTGCCTGTGAGAAAGTTAAACACCCAGTTACAGAGGGAGGGAGACAGGCCAAGTGTGAGGAGCTTATTTGTGAGTTTGTGGGGGCAGACTGTATTAAAAGCAGAGCTATAGTCTATAAATAGCATTCTGACGTATGTGTCCTGGCCCTGTAGGTGAGAAAGGGCTGTGTGGATGGCAGTGTTGACTGCATCATCCGTGGACCGGTTCTGGCGATATGCAAACTGTAGGGGGTCCACAGTGGCCGGGATGCTCTTTTTGATGTGGGTCATGACTATTCTTTCAAAGCACTTCATAACAATAGCAGTGAGTGCTATAGGGCGATAGTCATTCAAGCAGGTCACGTTGCTCTTCTTGGGTATGGGCACTATGGTGGTTGACTTAAAGCAGGTCGGTACAATTGTAATTGTAACCAAGGTTTAACTGTATTTCCTGTCATTACATACACTTGTTTGAGCAAAATAAAGTAAGTAGCGCAAAAAATTCTACAGACTCCCATTTAAATCCTTTGGCTTTTTACCTCCTGTGTGCAAGCTGCATTTTCTTGAAAACTGACACTTAGGCCGAATCCCAATTCTACATTATTTCAATGTTATATAGCCTACCGCTTTAAATAAAAGGCATACATTTTTACAAGCTGTGATATTTATTTCCAAACAACAAACAACTCTAATAAATAACAGCTTACAACCAGCACTGTAACAACATTTATAAAAATAGAAAATGTATCAGATACAGGCCCGTAACCAGATTTTTTTCGGAGGGGGGTGCAAAAATCAGAGTGAACGGACCTTCAGCAGGGAAAATTTAGCATTTGGAGCCCGAAAAAACATTTTTCTGATGCATATTTTGGACAGACATAACAACAATGTTATTTCCTCCAAATGACAAGCTTAAGGGCAAAATGCCAACATCAAGCTTGCCCTATTTAGATAAGTTCATCAGTTTACTGGGCGACTGAGCATGCCATGGCTTCAGTGGTGGATGCTATTTACACAGGCCGACACAATATGAATCACTACAATGTGTTTCAGCCTTACCCATTGCTCATTCAGCATCATCTTTCTTGGAAAATATGTCCGCCACTTCCTCCAGGTTGATAACCTTTTTGTAGTGAATGTGGAGAAGTGCCAGCGAGGTCAGCCGCTGTTGCGTCATACTGGACCTCATGTAGGTGTTCAGACGCTTCAAGGTACTGGCACTTGGCTCACATTCACACCATGTTACTGGGATGGTACAGGCCAACTGAAGGAGGAACCTGATGTTGGGGAAGTGAACGGGATTGTGTGACGGTCCACAACTTGATGTGGGGGAATGCAGGTGACCAATGCAGGACAGGTGAGCGTCGACTTTGGTCACGGTATAATCATGTCTCATTCCTAACAGTTCTTAGCACTTTCTACAGCAATTTTGGATTCCATTTTACAAAACAAAAGAAAGTGTTTCAATTGGTTGTGATGGTATAGTATACTGGTTGGCTAACCCTTTCTAATTCCCCTTCAAATTATTATCTTCACATTTTATCATTTGTCTCACAGGTGCGCTGATATTCATACAATGAAATATTCTGGAATCCAATTTACAATACAGGACAAGTTAACACATTCATTCTTTTGCATGATGCCCCTGAACACATCTCACGTGGCCAACATGGCTGCTGCTGCACAGCATGCAATACTAAATGAGGCCCAGCAATTAGCATTAGCAAAGTAGCAACAAGTAGAAACAGCATATTGAAAACAACATCGTCACAATGACGTAGAATATTACCTGTAACAACAGTTTTACAGAGGAATGACAGGTGATCATCTACATTGAACATAAATGATTCCAAGTTAGTTCAACAAAGAAACTGCATTAAAGTCTATAAAACTTCACTCAACAGTGCAGACTGGCTCTTTCCGATTAGTGAACACTATCAAATGCACATGACATTATATATGACAAAATATACGTCCATATATACGTATATATACGTCCATTTTGTTGCATTTGACTCTTCCATACTGAGATTGCAGCTTTTGAATGGTCCTGGAGTGCTGTGTGCTGTAGAAGAGGACTGTTGACTCAGTTGACTCAGGAATGACTTTATGTATGATTGATGGGCTACCATTATTAAGAATACAATAATAATAGTAATAGTGGTATCTTAATAATGTGCTGAAAATAAGTACAGTAGACGCCCCTACAACGTAAATAATCCGTTCCGAGAACGTTTTTAAATTATACAAAGCGTAAAATACATGTAAATAGCCTAATCCGTTCCAAGATCTTCCCAAACTCACCACCTTTGGCCCTTCAAAATATTCAAAGTCCACCAATGGTGGGAAAATCTAAGAAACGTTAGCATAAACATAGTAGAGTAACATTCCAATATAAAATAAGGTAATAAATAATATTACTGTAAATGAATAAAACTGAAAAACAAAAACAATCAACTAGTTTAAGGGCGACTACGAAGAGGAAGGGAGGTTGAAGAGAGAAGCTTGTCTCTCACACAAACTCACGTACGCGCTGTATAAGTCAGCCAATAAGATGAGAGCGTAGGCGGTGCCCCAATAATCAGCCAATGAGAGCGTGAAGCGTCAAAAGACGTCACCAAGTGTCCTCTGTTAGTCATGGAAAATGTTTCCCTCTCTCTGTCGGGCGAGCTATTCAAATCGAATTTCTTAACTCGCACCGACTTGACGCTTTACATTATATGGAATTTCTTACGTAATACGATGCAAAAACTTTACATAAATTCTTTACGTTCAGTGGAATTTACGTAAAAGGAGGTTTACGTTATGCGAGGTACTACTGCATAGAGTAATAAAGTAGAGGGGACAATGACAATGATTCCAAAAGTTGATTAAACTTTGATAATATGGCCATGTTGTTTACATCTATTGTTTAGCTTTAGCTTCCTGACAATTGCTACTGTGTGCTGAATACAATAAACATATCTCACCATGAGAATTGTTGGTGGACTAGAGTGGCTATGATTCACTGTAAACAGATGCGCTGCGTTCCATGACTGAAACGCAAACGTCACAGTACAGTTCAGTAATGTAGAGTCCCCTCGCTCACGAGTCATTTTAAAATACAACTTCCAATTAACAGGCTAACGTGGTCGCTATCTAATCATTGTCTAATCAGTTATGAAATGCAGTAGATTGCAGTGAAATTACATATCGGTGTTAGCCGGCTACGTATAGCTAATGACAACCAACAATTCAAAACATGGCGAATATTTACGTGGTGTAGCAAATGATAGAATAAAACGTGAGTGATGTTACCGTGGAAATCAATAATTATGCAAATATGCTTTCGGTCTCCGCGCAGCCGCTGGATTGTTGTGTCCGAGTAGACTCCTCCTACCCCTTCATTTTAAGTCTGGTCCCTGACCAAACATGGTTTCTAGGGCTGTACACCCCGTAGCACTTACACCTTTCCCCCTTGATTTAAGGAGAATTGGGACACCGCTTGATTCTTGTGAACGCACAAAACCTAGTGATGGGGGGCAAGGGGTGGGATTGGGATTCAGCCTTAGACTCTGATTAGGAGCATTGTCTACATCCACCGACTTTATCTCTGCACTGGTGTGTGCCAGCAATCTTTTCTCTCTTGATGTTTTTTTCCTGTTTTTTTTTTTATGCGAGTGTCACTATGACAACTAGCTCTAAACCATAGCAAATTAAGAAGGGTCCAAATGCAGAATTCTTGGTACAGAAATGAAAAGCTTTTATTTTTTTAATGAAACATTTTAACCCACTGCCATGTTTCAATGTAGGTGTTTATTACCCAGGTGTTCATTTTTTCTCACTTTTCTAAATGTGTTTTTGTAAATAAAACATCATCTTTATGGAACATTTGTCATGACCCAGTGAAGTGCTGAAACTGAATGTTTACATGTTGTGTTTATGCGTTGATTTGTTAGCAATATTGTTGTTGTGGTCATTTGTTAGGTTAGCATTGTGATGTTTAGTCGTGCGTACCCGCCTAGTCACGGGTTGACATTCACTCCTTGCACATTTACAGATTTCATTTCTCTGCTCTAAATTTTAAATACAGTAATCCTTCCTTTATCGCAGTGAATTGGTCCCAGACCCGACCATGATAAGTGAATTTCCACAAAGTAGAATTCCTGCTTTAAAAATTGAATATTTTGTAGTTATGGCATAAAAAACCTGTTTACGATCTTCTAAATACGATTTTTAACATTATTAGAGCCCTCTAGACATGAAATAACACCCCTATTGTGCCCTTTACATTTGTATTACCCAATACAATAGACAATCAGAGAAAATTAGCTGTTTAAGACACAAATAAGACTCATACTCGTGTGTGTGCAATAAATGTCTTCTGGACGTGTGGACAGGGAGTGACGTCGGCGGTTCAGAGTTGTGTTTTAGCTGTAGCCTGTGCTATATTATGATTATTATTATTGTAATTATTACGTTATTATTGTGTCTGGTGCGAGATAATTTAAACCTGCAACAAAAGCCTGTTGCTCCTGCGATCAAGTCTGACGCTTGTCTCACTAAACAATTACTGACACCAAGTGACTGATGTAAAATACAACTTTCACAATTTTAATGTGGCTTCTTAATTTATTGTATTTGTATTTTTTTTATGCTTAACAGTGCTTAATTTTGGCAACAAATATGTAACATTTGCTTCAATATGCATTTTCTGGACTAATAATAGGCCGTATTCAACCACAAAAGAGCATTACTTGATAAATTGATGTATGTATAAAAACGTGATAGAGTGACCCCGCGAAATTCAGACCGCAATGTGGTGAGGGACGGTATTTCTTTTTTATGGTAACTTAAATAGAAAGTCATTTGATGGCGATATCTGCAAGGGGGAAAAGCAGCTATGAATTCAGCAGCGGACACTGTCTCCAATAGTGATGTGCGATACCACTCATTTCATTTTCGATTATCCTATACTGAGTAAAATTCAAGCTGTTATCGCCGATACCGATCCAATACCGATACTTTGTGTAAACACACCTAATGTGTTTGGTAAATGTTAAAAAGTAGTGTGCAGTATTTCAATTCATAGCATAAAGCATACAAGACATCATAGTAATTTATTGATTTTTTTTTTTAACCCTGAAGTATACTGAGGTAGCGGGGTGATTTACAATATAGCCAAGCTAATATACAAGGAGAAAATGTGGTATCACGGCACTTCATTATAACGCATCACAATGTAATATACTGCCCAAACGTATACCTGTACATGCTGGCTGTGCCGATTTTAAGTGATGGATGATTCTTACAGCATGCCTTTACTTCAAGGCCAGAAACATTTTTTGTTTTTGATGCAACTAAAGTTGTGGATGACTTTGCCTTTCATCTGACATGTACTGTATACTACGTGCAACGACTGTTGTGCTTGCAATTAACTCTATTGATGCTGCTCAAATGTGTTTCAATGACCTGGAAGTAACTTTACCTGCTTGTACTTGTAGATGTTTTAATAGAACATATTCATTTTGATGACTTTTGACGCAAACCCTAACACCCCTACAATGGTAGGACAAGCACTGCTTCAAGAGCTTTTAGTTTATTTTTGATGCCCCTTAGCTGACACACACCCCTTGGTAATTAAGACAGGAAGTAACTCACATTTATTAATTGAAGTCTAATCCCATGAGTCATTTCCTGGTTAAATATTAAAGCTTACAGAAAGAAATTAAACATGATGCAGTGCAACAACCGACAGCAGGCAAACGTGCCGCGTTACAATTTGCCACAATAATGACCCTCCAATGACACACATTAGCAACTCTGAATCCGTTGAAGCCTGTGCATAACTTAATAAGCGATATGATCATCCAATAATGCTGAGACAGGAAATGAGTGAGCCATTTGTGCAACAGCAACACAAAAGATGAACATCACAACACAAACCTTAAGCACCTTTCTCTCTCAAATGGCTTGTGTGATTAATTTAAGCAAGCCTTTTTTTTAAAGTGTTCTGCTATTTCTTTGACCGGCTTTAAGTAAAGTAATGGTGGATGAAGAGGAGAGAGAGGGGACGTGAAGATGGTGCTGGCTGATCAAAACATACGCAGCGACTTCTCACTGCGATAATTAACGACCTTTGACACTGGGCCGTCATGCCACAACTGAGCAGAAGTGATCCAGTGTGGACTAATTTGCAGAAGATGCTAATGGGATTGTTTTTCTTGGCAAACACACAAGAGGAAGGTCAAACAAGGAGGAAAGGCATAGGGGACAGAAATCAGAAGTAAAGTAACATTTGAATTAAAACCGCAGAGTAAATGGTATATAAGAAATCCCATCAAACCATCTTTGAGCAACTTTTATCCACTTTGTGGAATTAATAATAATTTTTTGGGAGTTTTGAGCATCCTCATCACTGTTGGAAGGGTGTTGAAGAAACTGTCGGATTGCTAATTTAAATATAGATACAACATTATTGACATTGTCAATCACTTTAAAGCAAAAACACCAACTGATTGTAATGGAATCGAAATGGAAACAATAAAAAGGGTTATCAATGAGACCATAGAACATACTGTATACCAGGGGTCACCAACACAGAGCCCGAGGGCAGCAGGTAGCCCCCCACATGACCCACATGACCACATGAGGTGCCCGCAGGCCTGCTATTCATTCAGGTTTTCAGTTAATAATAGAAAGAAAAGTATTCTGAAACAAAAAATGTGAGTTGTGGATACCAGCATTTTAAGAATGTTTTGCTAAAACAAGCATATTTGATTTGTTTGGGTTGAAATAAGGTATGAAAATCATTTCTACAAAAATGAGTAGCTCGTGGCCATTTTCATTTTCTAAAAGTAGCTCTCGCAAGAAAAAACGTTGGTGACCCCTGCTGTATACTGGATCAGCAACTGATCATTTCAGACTGGAAAATTTCCTGACAAAATGAAAATAGCTAAAGTAGTTCCAGTCTTTAAAAATGGAGACAAACATCAATTTACAAAATCCCGACCAGTTTTCTTATTACCCCAATTTTCTAAAATCATTGAGAAGTTATTTAATAACAGGTTGGATACATTTATTAATAAGAATGAATTACTCGCAGATAGTCAATACGGATACAGAGCTAATATTTCAACCTCCATGGCACTGACTGAAATCACGGAGGAAATCAGTAACGCTATGGACCACAGAAAGTGTGCAGCCACAGTATTCATGGATCTTACAAAAGCCTTCGGTACAATTAATCACAACATTTTAACACCAAAATGAGAAAGGTACTGAATTAGAGGATTAGTTTTGAATTGGTTTAAAAGCCACCGAGCAAACAGGAATCAATTTGTAAATCTAGGAGAATACACATCTGCAAGTTTAAATATTACGTGTGGAGTACCTCAGGGGTCAATATTGGAACCAAAACTGTTCAATTTGCATATCAACAACATCTGTAAAGTGACAAAGGACTTAAAGTTGGTATTATTTGCAGATTGGTATTATTTGCAGATGATACCACTGCATTTTGTTCTGGGGAAAGCACACAAGAACTAATTAAAAAAGTCACAGATGAAATGGTCATATTAAAGACATGGTTTGATAAAAACAGATTATCCTTGAACTTAAGTAAAACTAAAATAATGCTATTTGCAATAGCAAAAAGGACACGTATGACCAAATACAAACAGACGGAGTGGACATCGAAGGGTGAATGAAAATACATTTCTGGGGATCATACAAGTAGTAGATGAAAAAATGAGCTGGAAAGCTCACATCAAAAATATACAACAAAAGGTGGCGAGAAATACTTCAATATTGAATAAAGCAAAATGTACTTATTGTGTGGCTATATGGGTTAATAATTACAAAAGCAATCTTCATTCACTACTGCAAAAAAGATCGGTGAGGATAATTCATAATGCCGCGTACAGAGAACATACAAATCCTTCATTCTTAGAGTCACAAATATTAAAATTTGCTGATTTAGTAAATTGTACTTCTATAAGAGCTGAGAAATATGATCTTATGGAAAAACTAAACTTGAAACACTTATATGTGAGAACAACACTAAAAACCCACAGCACTTCAGTATGCGGAATGAAATTATGGAACGGATTGAGCAAGGAATTCAAACAATGTAAGATGAGCGAATTCCAAAAAACAATACAAACTGTTGATGTTTGCTAAATACAAGGCAGAAGAGTCTTGAACTTGCTTTGTCTCTACTTTTATTTATTGATTATTATACTAAATATTATATTTATTGTTCTGTGAAAAAATATAAATAGTTACGTCATCACATTGTTACCTTACTATTATTCTATGTATTTAAAATCACATATAGAATACAGGAAGTGAATAATATGTACTGCACAAGACGTGGAACGAATGAGGGGTATGATTAAATAAGCTTTGTTTTTCCTACTCCTTTGTGGAATTGTGAAACAAATCATGTGATGTATTCCACTGTAATTTGCATGCATGTTCAAATAAAATTAAACCAAACCAAACGGAACCTGTAAATTCATTCTGGTATGCTGCTCGACACTTAGATTCATTTGTTCCCATGAAAATGAAATTCATCTGTTCCAAGGTTAAACTGCGAACAACCTAATTTTTTGTGTTACGTTCCACATTTGGCTCTACTGTTCTGCACTTGCCTTCTCCGCCTTGTGTTTTCTATGTTTTCAGAGGCCCTTGCTCCGGCTGGAGGCAGGACAACTGGGCACACCTGCTGCTGACTGGCTGCCAGGCTACTTAAAACCTTTTCTTTGCAACTGGGATATACCGGTTCTTTCTTCCATGCTCAGAGAACGCTTCAGCTTCTTCTGCTTTTGGAACATTTAATAGTTGTCGCATATTTGTTTGCTTTGTTGTACTTTGTGTGGCTGTCATTAAAGAGACTGTGGCTTTCACACTGCTGGTCAATTCCGATTTTTTGCTCATTTGTGACCTGTATCTGATTTTTTCATGTCAGTGTAAACTGCACAATTCAGATTTTTTCCAAATGCGATCAAATGCAAATTTAAATATTAGTCAATGACAACACAACTGAACACAAAATGCAGTTTTTAAATGAAACTTTTTATTATTGTGGGAGAAAAGAAATCTAAAACTACATGGCCCCGTGTAAAAAATGTATTGCCCTTCCCCGTTAAAACATAATTTAACTGAGATTAATTAACATTAATCAGTCTGGAAAAGTTATAAAGACATTTCTAAAGCTTTGGGACTCCAGCAAACCAAAGTGAGAGCCATTATCCACAAATGGCACAAATATGGAACAGTGGTGAACCTTCCCAGGAGTGGCCAGACAACCAAAATTACCCCAAGAGCGCAGCAACTCATCTAAGAGGTCACACAAGAGCCCACAGCAACATCCAAAGAACTGCAGGCATCACTTAGCCTTAGTTAAGGTCAGTGTGACTTCACCATAAGAAAGACACTGGACAAAGACGAAAACCACTGCTGAACAAAAAGAACATTAAGGCTTGTCTCAATTTTGCCATAAAACATCTTGATGATCCCCAAGACCTTTGGGAAAATACTCTGTGGTCTGATGAGACAAAAGTTGAATTTTTTGGAAGGTGTGTGTCTCAGTACATCTGTCGCACAAGTAATGCTGCATTTCAGAAAAGAACACCAACAGTAAATATGGTGGTGGTAGTGTGATGGTTTGAGGCTGTTTTGCTGCTTTAGGACCTGGAAGTCCACCTCTGAATGGCTGAAGGAAAATAAAATGAAGAATTTGGAGTGGCCTAGTCCAAGTCCTGACCTGAATCCTACTGAGATGCTGTGGCAAGATCTTAAAAGAAGGTTCATGCTGGAAAACCGGAAAACCATCCAATGTGGCTGAATTACAACAATTCTGCAAAGATGAGTGGGCCAAAATTCCTCCACAGTGCTGTAAGAGACTCATTGCAAGTTATCGCAAACCTTTGATTGCAGTTGTTGCTGCTAAGGGTGGCTCAACCAGTTATTAGGTTTAGGGGGCAATCACTTTTTCACACAGGGCCATGTAGCTTTGGATTTTAAGTGTGACAAACATGCAAAAAAATAAATCAGAAAGGGGGCAAACATTTTTTCACACCACCATATAGAAAAAAAGAGAAAAAAAGTTGTAATTTTAGAAGAATAATGTTATATTTTGAGGAAAAATAACCCTAGAAAAGTTGAAATATTGAAGAAAGACTTGTTTTAAATCATAATATTATGAAAAACTAACTAAACAACAAATAATGTTGTAACTTTTGGAAAAATTAGTTTGTGGAAAAAGTTATAATGTTACAAGAATTAACTCAAAATATTCTGGCAATTAAGTCATAATTACCAGACAAAAATTTACAAGAAGAAAGTTAAAATAGTTGGAAAATGGAAAAAACAGCCTTAATTTTATGAGAATAAAGTAAAATATTAAGAGAAAAAAGTTGTATTCTAATGAGAAAAATGTCGCAATTTTACGAGAATAAACTCATAATATTATGAACAAAAATAATGTCATTTTATTAGCATAGCTTTGAACATTATGAGAAACAAAACAAAATAGAGTTGTCATTTTTTTTTCATTATAATACTACAGGAATAAAGTCATAATATTATGAAAAGAAAATTTCCAAATATTATTTAAGAAGAGAGTTAAAATATTTGAAAAAAAACCCAACAGCAACAATGGAACAAAAAGAGCAAAGACTGAAGTTCATACTAATAATAGGCTTTTTCACCTATATCACAAAGCTGAGATGTAGTTTTTTCTTGAAATACAGTCAAACCTGTCTTAGCGGCCACCTTTATAGAAGGGCCACCTGCCTATAGCAGCCACTGAAAAATCCCCCCCAGCAAATTTACATGTTATAGACCCTGTGTATAGCAGTCACCTGTCCAACGCAGCCAGCAGCCACCCATTTTGTCTCCCTTGGTCAATATCTGACTGCATATAGCAGCCAAATTACCAACTCAAGTAGAAGCTTCATGCACGAAAAAGTTTTGTTTTTCAATCAATGAAGCCGTCATGTGTAGACTTTAATTACTGAGTCCTAGCTCAGTCACAATCATTCACAAGATCCACACAAACTGTCAGTTGTTCCACATAAAAAAGCCGTCTTCTTTTGAGCTTGCTATTTCCTGGTCAAACATGTAACTTTAAGAGCATTTGCACCAAAACATTACCGCAAAGTAGGCTGGGAACAGGACGTGCTCCCAACGACGCTACAATAAAAAAAAAAACATATGCTAGCATGCATGCGGCAGCGGGAGCAAAACTGAGTTCGGTTGTACTTAACTGAAGTATTTTATCAGTTATCAGTTATTATTAAGCCTCTAGCTTCCTTTTAGTAAGTAAAAACCTTGGCTATGATTGCACTACATTGTCATGTAGACCTACAAAGTACACTTGGAAGAACAAGAGGTGAATAAATGTATTGCAACTGATGAGGGGTAGGATTAAATAAGCTTTGCTTCTTCCTACTCCTTTTTGGACATGCAAAATTGTGAATTGTACTATGTGATGTGCTACTGTTTGACTCATGCATGTTCAGGATTAAAACCATGAACCATGATAATAACAAGCCTAGTAGTGCTGTACAACTTTTATCAGCAGTCCGCAGTGCCCTCTACTGGTCAACATTATTATTATTATTTTTTTTTCCCTTTTTTTTCTTTTTTTTCCTCTACTGGTCAACATTCAAACTGGACGCCAACCTGTCTATAGAGGCCACCTGTCTATAGCGGCCACTTTTGCAGACTCCCTCTAGTGGCCGCTATAGACAAGTTTGACTGTATATCATTTCTTAGCATATCTACATGTGTTGGTTTACAAAATGTCAGTGGCGCATGCATCCTTTCATTTTTTACATTTTTTTGTGGCCCTCCCTGGAAAAAGATGGGACGCCTGGCTTGAGTCGACATTGGCATACATGGTCAACCGCCTTTGTCAACATAAAATCTGAGCCCCAACGGAAAAATGAAATAGTTGAATTTTGTTTTCGTACGGCCCTCTATTTTGTTTTGTAGTATAACTACCAACCTGCACATCACTGGTATATAGCACTGGTGGACCAGCCAGGACCCCTCTAATGTTGTCTGAGCTGCACTGCTACAAGGAGATAACCGCAATAAAAACCAAAAGTGAAACTGCTAAACTAAATATCCATTTGTTCGCCTGTCAATAGCTGTGTGTGGTTCATATTTACTGTAATATTGGTAAGCTGCAACTCAACTCACACACTCAACCTATATTGCAACCCAGTTTGCTCCCTATATCTTTTCATTTTGCTTTCCAGTCAGCCAGAGTTTATTTTTAGATTGTTCCGGGGAAGGGTGGGGGGCAGCGTAGAGTGAAAGAGGATGACACACTCCCCTTATAGTGGGTGAATGTGGAGAGGAGGAAAAGGAGGAGCAAAAAAGGAAGAGAGGAAGGATAGAAACGTGGGCACATTTGAGATGCATATGAATATTCATGCCAACAGCTGTGCACACAAAAGGTGCTGGACGCGGCGGGTAAAATCAATAGCTTGACTACTTAACTGGAGCGCACTATTAATGTGGAGTTCCACAGAAAATGTCATGGAAGTATAGCGACAATCCAGAAAATTTGTGACAAGGATTTATTTAACTGTGGATTACAAATAGATTTAAAACAGATTAAAGCTCCAGAGAAAACCAGAAGAGAAGATCTGTTGCCAAAACATACTGGGAAAAACACTCTACTACTCCTTTTGCAGATACGGTAAAAGGGAAACAAAAAACAAATATCAGGCGTAATGGTTTTTAACCACATTGCCCACACTTTCTCTCCATTTTTCAGGTTTTGTTCTATGCCACGGGACATTTTTATATCTGCAAAATGCTCCACTCAGTCATTTTTATGATTTTTTTTGGTTTCCCTGCCAAGCCTGAAATTTCAATTCTTCCTATTCCTTCTTTAAATTCTGCTTCATTGAGTTTAATCAAAAATAATGACCTGGAAAGCCTTCCTGACTGCTCGAAATGAATGACAAACTTTATTCTATTTTTCTAGGGAGAGTCTATGCCGATATTGAAAACATGCTTGGAACCGATCATATATCATTTTTAATTTTATGCGATCATATTATGTGAAAATGACCGCTGTCAAATTATTAAAAAATGTACTCAAATGAATCAGTGTTCAAATTAATTAATCATGATTAATCACCATTTACTACTATGTGTGAAAAATGCCTATTTTTGATAAATGACAGGACAAGATTATATATATTCGTATGCATTAACAGCTCCAAATGAAAACTGCCGAAAACTGCATATCAGCTATTTGAATAATTGTGTTTACCAGCCATCAGCAGCAACCAGTCTCTCCAACCCATCTGCAGTCTTCCTGATTGCTCATTCTTGCTAGGCTTGTCATTCCAAAGATGCGTCTCACACTAAAAATAACGATCACCGAACTATATCAATCATTAGACAACTATCTTCGAGGATGACAGTTGTCTTCGGGGTAACAATTCTGCAGTTTCGGATTAGTCATCGACAGCCCAAAATCCTAACAACAACAACAAAAATTTGATTTTATTGTCAAGTTATCTTCTTCCCTGATCTGCATTACAGAGAAAATGACTTAGCATGACAGTTGTATAATGTCCTAGCTTCACAAAATTTGAATAAGAATAAGCAAAAAAAATCAGCAAAACAAACAAAAAAAACCCGATGAATTCCCAAAATGGGATTTCTGACGCACCTTCCCTTGCATGGTGACAAATGAGAACCATACGGCTTAGCCCTGAAATGGACCTTCACGTTCTAATTCTGTGCTCCAGCAGGTAAATGACAGATATACTAGACGTACTGGAACAAATTCATTATTTGGGTGATTCTCTTGTTCCTAAACCTGGCATAGACTAACACTTAATAGTCACATCACTGCATGTGAAATGAACAGAATAAGTAGTCATTTCCTTTTATATTAACATTAAATGGGTTTTCTATATTCACAACAAAAGCTATGTCTTTAAAGCCTACACTTTTTGTGTATCGGTTCAGTATGTGAATGTGGTTTTTAAAAAGGAAAAAAGGTGTAATATGAGAATAAAGACATATATTGGTACTCGGGTTACTGTGTTTGAGTTTCGGCGTTTTGTGGCTACGTACTTGCTCCCATTAATTTATTAAAAACGTAATTTTGGTCCATAAACACTGGACTTGCTTGAAAATGTCTTTCAGCAGCGGATAAATAAATGAACCTTTATAATGTCCTTATGACTTTCGTAAAAATACAACATTATTCACAGAAAAATACAACTTTATTCTGCTAACTTTTTGCGCCATCTTTTATTTTCAGTTCAGCAGTAAATCAATTGGCTGATCACCATGGCAAAAAAAACAAGAAGAAAGCAATTTTACAAGGAAAAAAATGTCCGCGATTATGACAACAGAGACATATTTCAGGAGAATAAATTATAAATATTATGAAAATTTAAAAAATAGGAATATCTTAATATAGGAACAACTTTAAAAAAAATCTGACATTATTCAAGGAAAAATACATCTTTATTCTCATAACTTATTGCTCCAAATTGTATTTTCATTTAATTATCCGTCAATTAACTGGATAATGAGTATGGTAATACTACAAGAATAAAGCTATATTATAAGAGTAAAGCTGTGTTATTAGGAGAATAAAATAGTAATAATATGAAAATGAAAAAAAATAAAAAACGTCTTTGCGACTTTCTCATAAAAATACAACTTTATTCACAGAAAAATACAACAACTCAGATTTTTATTTTCATTCATCTTCAGCAAATTAAGTGGAGAATTACCATGGCAACTTGTGGTTTCAAAGTGTGGTGTTAATCCATACAATGCAAATACACAGAGATGCTGCTCCACATTAGAACAAGAGATTTTACTCATGCAGAAAAAACAACAACAACAAAAAAAACGGACCACACGTGACGCCCAGCTAACATTTAAATCAAAGCGATTAACGATCAAATACGTTGCTACAGCCGACTAAAAGCTGCTGGGTCTTGCCTGCTGCCAAAAGCCATTATTACATCATTATTAGTCGTATAACACTGGCTAACCTACATGCTACATGTTGGCTCCACTAGCACATCTTCTTGGCTGTAGAAATTCCACTGTACAGTATTCAAGAAAGGACACTAGCCAGGACTAATGCATTTTTCACAAATGGCACCACATCCATAATGTAAGAAGTTAGCCATGTGTCATCCAAACAAACAGAAGTGTGAGTCCTTTCTTCTTTGGGGGAAGGTTGAATGGATTTTCCTTCCATGCTGAAATCTAAATGCCAATGGGAGTTGCGTGTTGGATTTAGCAAGGATCAAGAGAATTGTCGTGAAAGATGAAGCTCTGTCATCGACTTTCCCCCTCCTTTGTTGCTTTGTGTTCACTGAGGCGCGTCCAGAATGGGATTTGCTTGTCATACAATGAAAGGGTCAACGTCAAGA
Organism: Dunckerocampus dactyliophorus; assembly: GCF_027744805.1. NCBI lineage: Eukaryota > Metazoa > Chordata > Actinopteri > Syngnathiformes > Syngnathidae > Dunckerocampus > Dunckerocampus dactyliophorus. The sequence goes on from NC_072820.1 coordinate 39,424,927, forward strand.
GGGCCAACAGCAGGCAAAGCAATTTCATTTGCAGGAAGTGAATAAGGTCCCTCCTGAGGCTTAATATTTCACAGAATGGTGATTTTCTATTGATTCTACACAGCTGGATCATGGTTATCCCCAACAAAGCTTGGCGACAAGAAGGCAAAGTGTTGACCTTTTGGAGTATGATGCATTTAGAGGGTGTCCACGAAAGGATAGTTTTGTTTTTTTTTAAACAATTGTTACCGATTTTTCTGTTATCTACCAGCTAGAGAGATTTAATTTAGTGAGAACAAACCAATTTCCACTAATCGGTACAGTTCAGTATCAATGTCTTGTGGCTCCATCCACTTGGGAATATACTGTACGTGTACTTTTTGGAACTAATGATAAGTATCCCTATGAGGTGCTTTACTATAATACTGTATTTCCTCAAACCTGACTTCTTGTAAGAACCAGGCACTGCAGTTCAGGGAAAAAAAACACAATTCGAGAAAATACAGTTACAGCTGAGGCCACTTTGACCATTGCAACATGGATGAATAATATTGAGTGTAAAATTCCAAATTTTCATACGATCATCGCACCCTTTGCTCAAGGGTGCGATGATCACTAGTTTTCAATTAAAGTGTTTCTAGTTAGCCAAACATGGAACTACAGGATGTCAGTTAGGGGTGCTGACTAGCACCAATGCCATTAATCAGATATGTTGACGTACAGTATGACCCTGAAATACAAGTGTTATTTAGCGTGTTATGGTTTATTCCCCCTGCTACACAATTATATATCAATTTTGCTGTGTCAAGTTCTCAGTATATATAACAATAACAATACAAATAATAATTAAAGCTGCGAGCAGCATTGAACGGGCCCTCACACCCCCAGCAACTGAGGGTTCACATGAGTCGGAGGGCTTGCGCATTCCACTTCTTGTTGGCACAGGGTGGTGCTGAGACGAAGTCAGGAAGTGACCTATGTATAGCTTCAAGGTGTGGTCTTCATCATATGTACCAACTCTAATGAAGATCTGACCTTGTGGAACTGAGTTGTTAACGTTGACAGTTTCGTGGCGAATTGCCTGATTGACCATCAAAGTTCGTTGCCATGCCTCCGCCCACTTCTTATGGAACCTAAAATCCTTCAAAATATAACATCGTCCGTCTGTCTAGTGTCCGTGATTTTTATTTGGGTTCATTTGGTCAAAGTGAACTAGGACTAGTTCGTTGAACTACAAGCCTTGATTTAGAGCCAAAATGACTGCCGGACATCAAAATGGCTGAAATCCTGTTTGTTTAGGAACTTTTTTGTGCCTCCTGTTATGATTAACGTCACCACCAAATTTCGTGATGTTCTGTGAAACTGGTGGGAGGGGCGCTACTGAGTGAGTTTTGGAGGTTCAGGACCATTGAAATCAATTTTTTTTTTCCCAAACCTGACGCGCTTGCAAATTTTTGGTGAGTTTTCATCCATGTTAAGGCCCTCAAAAATGAGAGGTAAGTTGTGGAATAAAAGCAATAAACAGCAGTTTCAAGAGGACCTTTGCACCGCTCTTGCTTGGTGCTCAGGCCCTAATAATAATAATAATAATAATAATAATAACTATAATAACAATAATAACTATTGAGGTGAAAATCTCAACTGCATTTGCCTGATAATATGAGACCATTAAATTGCCATGTCACGCAGAACCCAGCGAAACAGAGGACCTGGCGTTTATCTGTCTGCTCCTTTTATACAGAACACAGCAAAATTGAAGATCCGGAATTTATCCATCCTTTTATGTATACCCTAGAACCCAGCAAAACAGAAGATCCGGCATTTATCCACTTTTGCCTTTCATATAGAACATTGCGAAGCGGTGGACCTGGCATTTATCTGTCTGTACCTTTTTGACAGAACACGGCAAATTGAAGATTTGTCATTTATTCATCTGTACCTTTTTATACAGAACTCAGCAAAGAGGAATTTCCGGCATTTATCCACCTGTGTCTTTCATATAGAACCTAGCGAAAGAAAACCTGGAATTCATTCGGCCGTACCTTTCAGACAGAAGCCAGCAAAATGGAAAACCTGTCACATATTCGCCTGAATGTTTTGTACGGGAACCAGCAAAACAGAAGCTGTAACTGATTTGGTTGCATTTGGGACAGACCGCAGCCAAATAGGAAATTTCAGCGACTGTGTGTGCTTTCATACAGCTACATATATAATTAGCTGCTGGAATGACAGATAAAATATTTGTCAAACAACAACAGGGCAGTGTTACACTTCACATTCTGGTTCCGGCATTGCCCTTGCACACAGGAGGCACCTACATGTATGTTAAAGCTCTGGTACTACCCCAGAAGGTGACAACTGCTGTCAACTGACTTGGGCCACCTCCCTTCCTGATCAGTGTCGTTTATACAGACACTGACATGGAAAAAAGGAGAAGATAGGCCAGCTTTTACAGGTAGTGTGAAAGGGGCTACAGTTATACACTGTTGAAGTATCCAGGATGAGTGGTGATGATACTACAGTGTGAACTTCTAATGACATCATGTCTTCTGTCCTGGTCATTGACAGTCCACCTCGAAGTGCTCTGTCCCCCCCCACTTCCCACCATCACAAAGTGCCCAGATCAGCAGTGAAGAAGCCCCCCTCCTTCTTCTTTCTCCTCCTCAGTCTGTGCGCCCTCCAGCAAACTGCAGCCACCAGCAGCATCAAAACACCGACACAAAGCAGCGCCACCGACACCACTTTGGTCTGGAGCAGAGTGTTGAAGGTGAACGTCACCCCCGTGCCCGCCATCCCAATGACCAGTGAGATGACCCCGAAGGGGAACACGCAGCGGTACCAGGACTTTTCTGTGCCGCCTGTAGCCTGAGCCAGCCGCTCCAGTGTGGGCAGAGACGCCGGTGGTTTGGCTTGGTCTCTTCCCTCGGCACCTCCGGAGTCATTTAAACCCTGGTTCTCCGAGTCTTGTGGTAGGCTGTTGCCGTCACCGCTCCCGCAGTCCAAGTCTTGGTGAAGGACCGCGGCAGGGGGCTGACGGCCAGAGGAGCAGCCCATCTCCGAGCCAGCGTCCTTGGGTAACAATGCCGAGAAGGGTGCCTGATTGCGGAGGAGATCCTCTCAGCGTGCGGTTGTGGTTGATTGCTGGGAACACTAAACAAGCTGCTGCCACGACCGTCTGTGTCACTCTTGTTATTGTTGTTGCCCTCGGTACTTGTCAGCATGTGGCTGCAATGAAAAAGATAAGGAGAGGAGGCTTGGTGATAAAAATAGAAACACAAGACTAAAACTAAACAATTCCCTGAGCTTTAAACGGAGTACAAAACAGTGACGTGGCTATGTTATTTTTAGCCACACACACACACACACACACACGTATATAAGCCACGAAAAAACCTCTCACCCTGTTTCATCACTGGCCATCAATGGGTGATGTCTTCATTGCAGCCTCAAGGCACGAGCAGCAGTGGCTTGTGTATGTGCGTGCGTTGTATTGCCATTGTCCGGTATATATAATCACAGACGAGAGGGGGAGGGGCATATGGGAACTGGGAGGTATTTTGCAGCAATCTGATTGGCTCACTAAGAAAGAGAGTTCTCAGGGAGGAGGGGTCAGGATGACGTTAACCGCTGAGTGCTCTCATTCAGCGGTGATGATGCATTATTCATCTTGGACATGAGTACCTTGAAAAAGTGTCGTGCTCACGGTCTGCTGGATCAGTATGAGAAATACTGGAAAACAATACATTTTTCCATACTAAGAGTGATATCTCTGTTACAAATGATCTTTTTACAGATTTAAGTACTAGTAAATGTTTTTTTTAACATTCTGTCACATTCATGAGACATAGAAAATACTAAATATTCACACAATTTGGACGTACTCACTATGTATTGCTATAACCAAATTGAATTTCTATATTATTGTCCCTTGAGAAAATATACTGTGATAAAATGGTTGGTGAAATGTGAGGGGTGTACTTACTTTCATGAAATCCTGTATAACGGACAGTAGTGAGAATAAACACTTCCTAGATCGTGATTGATTTTGCTTCCTGAGTGACTGGGGAAAAAACACATTTTTAACACCCACTTAAGGTATGTAGTACGACTTATCGCCCAATAAGGCTGCAAGCTGTACATGCAAAACTCCCTCTTTTTCCCCACTCTATCATGTGCGTCATGTACCGTCCCCTGCATGGCGGCATGACCGACCGCCATGTGTGACATGTCGTGCATGTGTGTCCATGTTGATCACGCCTCTCCCCTTGACAGTGCCAGTGAGGCACATTAGCCAGCCTGCAGGCCTCCCTGGGGATAGTGTACCAAATACATACCGCAGTGTGTGTATGTGCGTGGGTTTTCTCAAGCGTGGGTCTATATTTAACCTGACTTTCCTCTTGTCTTGACGCACTGAATTTCTCTGTTGCCCAGGTAGAGATATCTCAACTTATTCTGCTGTTAAATAAAGTAAAAAAAGAGATTACAAAAGGAGGACAACCGTAGTGTTTATTGAATTTGAAGAGTTTTATGTTGTAGTTATGCTGTTCCACTCTAGTCCTGTAGGTAGCAGTAATGCACACGATTTTGTGATTTTGTTTAGTTGTATTATTTTTAGAGCTGTCAATCCATTCTAATATATCGCAATTAATCATATTTTGTCCATAGTGAAGTCATAATTAATTAATCGCAATTAATCGCAGATAGAAATAAATTTTTATCTATAATAAGTAGGGATGTACATCTCTTTGTGGTAAAAGATTTGACACGCACCTACATACGGGGGTTGAGATACGATTCAAAAACAACATTTTAAAAACAAAACGACTTGATATAATATGATACAGTGTTCAAATGATACGACTGATACATTTGTTGATGTAGATACTTTTAAGACGTTAATATTACATTATAAAATAAAGAAGCCAATTCAATAAAAGTGGCATTCTTACAGTATTTTTAAACGTGGCTCAACCACCGAGCCGCAATTTATGCGCAATGATAACAAAATAAATACTGAAAAAAAAAATTGTAAATAACTACATTAAATTTTATGTAAAGGGTTATCAATTTTCAAATATGGGCCAATACTTTATTCAAACAATAATATACAGTTAGAAATCTCACAGTTTTTGCATGTTTAATGCGAGCGGCAAATCGTCCCACTTTGTTCGACGGTCCTTGAATGTACACTGCTGGTCAAAAGTTTTAGAACACTAATTTCCTTGGGGGAAAAGCCTACATATTTAAGTGTTAAGATGGTCTGTCTCTCTTCCATTCTTAATTCCTTTTTTCTTGCCATTTTTGTAGCAACAAATTACATTCTCCAGTACAATTCTGTTTAACTGATGTTCATGAAGGTATAGTACCACAGTGTGTTCTGAACACTGTTTTTATGCAGACAGAGGAGGTAGTAAGTACTCCAGAACTTGGAACACCTGTAGGAATTAGTTGCACCAACTACCAAGGCTTGATCAACCTCCATTTCTGCAGAACAGCTTTAAATTGTTGACCCATTTTGTGGTCCCTGAAACAGGCCTTTTTGTATAATTCTGAAACATAATTTTTCAGCTTTGGGTAGCCTTACCTTATCTTTAACCTCTGGCACTTCACCATTTACCTTTGTTCCATTTCAAGCTATTCATTGGACTTGATCGACTTGAATTTCAATAAATAAAATTGGGGTGTTTTAAAACTTTTGACCGGTAGTGTACGTTCTAACTTTTCCCACACTGCACTACTATATTGCATTTTCCCCCTTTTTCATACACCTCATATTTGGTCTCAAATGCTGATACTATGTGGGAATGCATAAAGGTACGATTTGATGACCTTATTGAGTGCTAAGTTGCATATTTGAAAACCAGACTCCAGGCTTGTACTGGTGGATGGTGGGTATGTATTCATTTCGTGGTTTTAATTTGTTTTTGTTCCTGTCATAGTTTTACACAATATAGATACAGTACATTAGATTGCTATAATGTACGTATGTTTTGATGATGTGTTGAAAATCTTTCCTGGTGACTAACTAGTGCTGTGCTAATGCTAGCGCTGTGAATGCTAGTTACATCAATTCTAGTCTTCAACAATAGTCACACTGACACAAGCCCCACAAAAGCTGTCCTCACCTATGCCTGCTAGTAAATAGCAGCTCGTAACCCAAATTTTAGCTCGCAGTTAAAAAAAATACCGACAGTGCTCCACCTTCTCACTTCTCTCCGGCAGTCGACTTACGTAGTCTGTAACAACTCAACTCAAAGCGACAAGATACAAATAACTTTGGTGTTGTTGCAAGAGCTATCTGCCAGGGCTTCGAAGCTAAACTTACCATTCAAAATAACCTTTTCTTTGTCAATTTCTCCTCAATATTTGTTCCCACTTTGGAGCCACATCCACCGCTGCGTTTCCTCAAACTACCATGTGGGTCGAGGCTCAAACAAGATGTGCGCACGTTAATCGCCCGTCAAAAAAAAAAAATAGTGCCGTTAAAGCAAACTTCCCGCGTTGAAATGGTTACTGACTACCAAAAATGTTAAATGAGCTACAGATTTAACCTGATATCAACCAAAATGTCCCACTCCATTTCAGTGCAGTATTTTTTTGTGTAATCCAACACATGCGTGTTAACTAACATATATGGCAGCAGAGACAACAAATGCATGCATCACCAACCTCGGTTGATTTAAAAATAAATAGCTCACTGACAGGAATACACAGTACAAAAGACAGTTATTCAGTTATTCTGGTTAATTACACAATTGCCTGCACCCTTCATCTATGACATCCATAAATCGCTTGGAAACGCCACCAACTGTGTTGAAAATGGAACTCTTATCACCATGGACATTTACTTGTTAGTGGTTGCTGTAGCTGGGGAGTGATTGGGAGAGCTGTTTATTGTCCTTGATAAAAGGTTGTCTCTATAAAATCACCTAAAATGCTCTCCTTGCCCTTCAAGCTTTGCAACTATTTGCATCACCAGCGTTTGCCATAGCAGGAATTAAAGTAATTAATTAAAATAATTTGACATGTTTCTTTGTTTTTGTTCGCCCGCCTGGTTAGAGGGCAATATGGCACACGTGACAAAACTGTTGTATTTGTGCTTGGTTTGCAAGCCATCTTAGATCACACCACATGATGAAATTTTGCGATACTTAGTTGTTTGTTGCACTATTTTTTGAATGTAAAAGTGTATGTTTAAAAGTCAGAGGCAGGTGAGGGTAAGCGTCTTCAAGCATTTCCTGCATGCACGGTATTCATGCTGGAATAATACACATGCCTCCAGCTAGATGGCAGCAGACTAATCAAACTATTCAACAGGCTGCCTATTCAGCCCAGTACACAGGAACTCCAGCGCGCAGTACCGACAGAGGATAAGCGATGTAGAACTTTCTGACAGAAATGAAAAGAAAAACAAAGACAACATCAGAGGCAAGGAAAACAAGTGACGATAACCGGAACAAAAAGACCAGGAAATACGACAAAGCACGCACATTTTGTGTGTGACTCATTAGCACTTTGTTTTGAGAATTGAGTTAATAAACTTGGAAATTGATTAAAGTTGTGATTCTTTGTGAAATCTTTGTGAATGTGAATGTAGTATTCCGCATTGGTCCCTAGTGTTGGCCGTCGTTTGTATTTGAATGATTACTGTTCCGATTCCTCGTTTCAATTCCGGTTCCTAACCATTCTCAATTCCGATGCTTTTAAGAGTAAGGGTCATAAAAGGTGCTGCAGCCACTTAAACATGCGCAATCAAACAAACAACTTGTAAAAGATTTGTCTATGAAAAGTACACAGGCTAATGTTATCACTTATCACTAGTATACTTTGTTTGCTGCCTCATTGTTGGTGTAAGCTATTTTTTATGATAACCTTATTTTGTTACATGTCAACAGGATGGAGCCCACAGAGCTCTTATTTTGAAGGTCGGAAGTGTGCTGTGTGGGTTTAGAAGGTTTCTTCACTGTTGCTAAATGAGAATGGCTGTGAACATGAATAAAGTTACCCCCTAGAGCCATAGCTCCCGTCCTTTATTCACACCGAACTGAAACCCTCGGTTACATTGGCAACATCGCAATGTTAGTCCCGGTTTCCATCGATGCTCGAAAATCCATGCCCGATCCTATTGGTCACTAGGTGTCAGTAAATGTTTGATGAGACAATCAACAGACTTGATCGCGGCAACAACACTCTGGTCTTACTTTTGGTCGAACCGAACCACTCGTGTGAACAGAGGTTAAAGTTAACAGAGGAGTTGGTGATCATGAAGCAGTCATCCCAAGATGATATTTATTGTAATCTACCAGTTGTTATATCACTGATATTGAAAATATAATTTAAAATAATAATAATAAGTCAATATTGATTTTACTGACATATTGCTGAACTCCATTATTGGTTTAATCATCATCCCCAAATGTCATGTTAATGTCCCTCTCTAGGCAAACAAGCACAGTGAAACAGTGTTGTACATCATAATGGATTTTGTGTCCACACTCCACTTAAGTATGAGGAGAAGGATAACATGACCTGAGTATAATGAGGAAAATTGCACCAAAAAAAGGCCAGGAAGTGAAGGTGATGTTGTCACTGCTGCTTGCTTGTTATGTCTCTTCCTACATGCCAAGGTCATCTCTTTGCATCTTGGATATTCCTGTATATTGAGTATTTCAACATGCCATGGGAGGACACACTAACGGATAGGCTTTAGTATGAAGGGACATTTCACACATGCTTGTTAACAATGAGGCACTGTGTTTTTAGTGCATGGCCATGCACAAAAACAAACTGCATTCACAGACTAAAGCGGATTATTAGTGGGTCAGTGACTACGGTCTTCATGATTGGAAAAATTCCCACTCCCAAAATACATGTTGGACCCATGTAGTACCCAGAAATCCCAATGCATAAAAGCTGTGTACATGGATTGTGGAAAAATGTTGAACTCAAACCTTCACCAGAAAACACTGCATCAGTTTCAAAGCTGATCGCCATTAACCACTTAACATTCATTCAAAACATGATTCTGTTTGCCAACAGCTTTGACCTTAAAGGCATGCAGCCAGAATAAAATGACTGTCTGTGTGCATGAGATGAGTAATTAAAGGGAAGCTGTGCACAAACGTAAGCAACGTATTTTAAATGATCACTCAGGGTAAGAGCGGGGATAAGGTATGCCAGTATCCCCTTTAGGCTGACGTTAAACAGATTTGATTGCACGCTACGCATTTGGCGTCAGTGATTAAGGAAATAATAGCGTATGTAGAGGACATTTACATATTACTTTGAGTGTTTGCATATATTTGGTATCATTTAAAGTCAATGACAGTTGCTGCCTTGTTGTTCAACAATAATGCCAAGGTCACCAAAACACACTTAACCTACGACGCTCTCTTTTTCATACAAAAATGCTTAATTTATTCCTCATTCAACCACATCAAATGCTAATTAAATATAGATATATGATAAATACGTATTTTTAAAAACACAGAAGGCCGGTAATGAAGGTCTGCAATTATTAAATGAACCACGCTAGCAATGTAATGTACTACAGTCGTCCCTTGCCGCTTCGCAGTTCGAATCACGGTTTTTCTAAATAAATGAATGAATTATCGCTGTTTGTGGTTTGTGACTACACCCTTTTATTAGCATTTACTCAAATTGTATAGTCTTGTCCTAAATAAAGTATTTTCAAGCATAACAATAGAGTGAGAAGAAATGAGCTGTGGTCGACAGCAGCTCCTGTGTGAATGTTCACTGCATATGATAATAGCTACCCCAGGAAATACACTGTCAATGCTAACGTGTGAGTCTGTTATGTCTTATTTATGTCCAAGATGTCTTATTTTCTATTACTATGTCTAATTATTGAGTAACGAGTGTAAAGGTAACTGTTGTGTTGTTCACTTGGCCCAAATCAACAATTCACTTCATTCTTGTTATTTGACTGTGTTTTTTACATTTTGGCAACAAAGTTTGAATTTTTGTTCTTTCGCAATTTTCAGAAGGACAAACTTCAGAGCCAGCTGGCCCATTAGGCAGTATAGGCCTCCAGGGGGTGCCAGAAATCGGGGAAAAACATAGTCTTTATTATATCAACGTCAGTGTCACGTTTCGGCTAGGCCGAGTTCTGGATTCCAGGATGCAGAGTGAACACACAGCGAGTGATATAAAAATATTTATGACCAAAAAGGAAATAAATCAAACACAACCGAAATACAAAAAGGTAACAAAACGACTTAGGGCTAAAGACCAGGTATAGACAGGAAATGAAAAACACTGCCGTGAAAATAAGAGGAAAAAACACACGGGAAAAACTGAGAAAGCTGCAGTACAAAAATGTAGCAGAACTAACCTTAGTGTTAGCAACAACAATAGCATACAGGTAACAACAAGAAAAGGGTAGACCAGTTAGAAGCCACCAAAGGAGCGGGAATGGCTGTAGGTACACAGGTAAGCGAGGGAATAACTGGCACTGGGCTGCAGTCCAGCAGCAGCTGATAAAGTGTCCCGTAATTGGCCACAGGTGTGCGTCATCAGCTCAATCACAGCAGCAGCATGCACTGAAACACAGGCGGCAGCAGAGTGACATACACACAACCTGACAGTCAGGAACTATATATTCACTAGTTAGTACTAAGTCTTAAAATGGAAAAGCTCACATTGATTCAAATGTAAAACAATGCCCAATTATTATTATTATTAGTTATTAGTTAGTATATTAGTAAGTTAGCTTATAAATAGAGTTACTCTGCAAACTGTGTGACCGTAATTGACAAATTATACAGTTAAAGTAATCTTTAAATTGAATTCCTCACTATTATTATCTATCCACTTATTATAGGATTTTTTGTCATGTTCTGTAGTGCTGCTCTGCTGGCACCTATCTGTGCTTTGTTGTAGTACACTACCCATGGCCTGGGAGGAGTCACCTGGTCACACCTGAAGCCAATTATCCTGGGACTACTTTAGCTGTGCCAGTGTGTGAACTCATTGCCAGATTGTTCCCTGCTTCATGCGTGACTCCCGCTATTCCTTGCCTCCTTTGTATTCTTGTTCCTTACTTTCTGGTCTATCTTTTTATTACCGTGAGTACGTTATTTCCCTGCTTGTATTCTCTAGCAGTGGCTCACGTACCTGCTCGGTTTTCAGCAGTATCTTTTTGTTCTACTACCAGCTCTGTTTTTGCTGTGACTTTTTGTTATTCAGTGTGTTCGCCTGCTCTACCCTGCAATGCTTTGTACCACTTGTTCCTGCTATCCTCGTGTCTAGCAGCGTCTTCAGTTTTATTTTTATTTTTTCCCCGCGGCTCGGCCCGCTGGTTTTTGTTGCACTTTGTATTTTTGCTCCACGTGAGTCTCCCTTTGTTAATAAACTAAAAAAAATCTCTGCATTCTGGGATCCTGTACTTTGGCCGCCGTCAACCGTGACATTTTAATTTTGCTGCAGGGGTTGTTAACCATGTAAATTGGTTGACAGACTATTTATTACAAATTAAAGGCAATGAAAAAACAATATGCTGTTCAATTTCACTTTAAGTGTATGTACATTAAATCGCTGATGGAGGGGGGGCAACTTTAGAAATATCGCCTAGGGCGGCTCTGTGGAAAAAATTCTAAAAAAATACGGTTGCACACATTTTTGGGTACAAATATTATGTGAAATGTGGTCATATTTTTAAAAAAATATGCAATGTTTCATGTAGTTTTTTCCAGCACTGCATGTGTTATTGAGCTATTGTTACACATCATCTGTTCTTTTCTCTCCCTATTAGCAAATGGTGACATTTAAACACAAGAAGGGAATAAACTCACAATAATTGCTGAGAAATGGCAAAGGGGTCGGATGAAATAAACTCTGCTTCTTCCTGCTCATTCTCGGACGTGTTAAAATGTACAAGCGTAATCGTGATGTTCCTTAATGGAACTCGTTAAGCATGTTCGGGACAAATAAAAGCATGACCATTATCTCCACTTGATAATTTTGTGCCACAGAGTTTTTCGCCGCTTGTTACCATGGTAGCTGAAACGACTGTGAGCATTAAGTAAAACAAAGCCTTTGGCTCATTAAACAAATGTAATGAGCTCAGAGGCGTTAACTTTCCAGAGCTACCTAAATGCTACTTAACAAAAATAGATTTAGAGAAAGTTAAAGTCAAGTAAATACCACGTGATTTTTATCATTAAAATTGACATTCAGTGGATTTTAAAAGGTATTATCATAAGAAAGTAAAACTAACAGCAAGCCAAGGGAGAGTCAGTTGCAGCCCACGTTAGAAGTGAAGAGTTGCAGCACAAGGGCACTAAAAATGGAGTGGATTTCTTTGTTGCATTAGCTCTTTAAACTCCACCTCCTCTTGGAGCCCACAAGCCCACACAAGGGAACAATGCTTCCTCCATCCATTTGTAAGGTTGAGTTCCCCACCTCCACAATCCAAAATGGTGTAAAGCTTTTGTAAAGCCTGGACTCATGGAAACGCATGACGACACACTTAGTGATTGTAATTAAACAGAGCAGGACAAGAAACCTAACTGAGATTAATGAAAACTTGTCTTTGTAATTATTTGCAGTGGTCCAACTTGCAGTGGAGGAGGATTAAAGTGGTTTTACGGTGTGTCCGCCCGGAAGTTATGGCAAAAGATAGCAGTTGTAGTGCAGAATGTCTGCCATGTTTATGGACTGTATCGTGAATAGTCAGCATTTTGCCAATATAATGCCTGCAAATTCTACACCAGGACTTTCCACAGTAGGAGTAATGTCTTTAATGTACATGTGACATCATTATTCTTGCTAATTACGCAAGAAATAAAATACAGAGAAATGTCACAGGCTGAGGCACTGCAGTACTCTGCAGTCCCTCTCCGTGTCCCAGCTGACTTCGGGCGAGAGGCGGCGTACATACTGGACTGGTCGCCAGCCAATCGCAGGGCACAAATAGACGAACAACCATTCACACTCACATTCATACCTATGGACAATTTAGAGTCGCCAATTAACCTAACATGCATGTTTTTGGAATGTGGGAGGAGTACCCGGAGAAAACCCACGCACAGGGAGAACATGCAAACTCCAAAGCGGAGAATCGAACTCAGGTCTTCCGATCTCCTGGCTGTGTCGCCAACATGCTAACAGCTCGTCCACCGTGCGGCCGCTAGACCAACATTTAGCAACAACACAAATGCATTAAGATATTTGTATAATGAATTTGCCTGCCAAGATATATCCAAGCTCACCAGAAGGTGATCAGACTTTTACAACAAAGTATCAGAGCTTTTCCTGGAGAAGGATAGGGTGCATGGACTTCGTATTACATAAAAGGTAAGACGACAAGTGTTTTTTAGGTTATAAAATAAATAAATAAATGGCATTAAGAAGTACAGTCGTCCCTCATTTTTCGCGGTTAATTGGTTCCAGACCCAACCGCGATAAGTGAATTTCCACAAAGTAGGATTCAATATTAATAAACAGAATATTTTCATAGTTCGAGTATAGAAAAACTATATATGACCTTCTAAAAACATGAACATTATTAGAGGTCTGTACTCATTAAAGAACCACTAGAGTCACTTTTACTGTATACTTGTATTACCTAATATAGTAGACATGATAAGCAGTAATAAGTATGGATGTCCAATAATATCGTTGGGACGCATAAAAATGTAATATCGGTAGATATCGACTTCGGGTTTTTCCCTTTTAATGGAAACCGATGAAAAAAAAACTGCTGTGTGTGTATATAGGCTTATGGGCTCCCGTACTGGCTGTCGTCAGGGCATCCAGTGAGGCCACTACGTGGAAATACTACGTCACGTCCTGTGTTAAGGTACTAAGGTACTGTAATGTAAAGAAATGTCTTATCAATGTAACATTACTGATGCCCAGTGACAAGAATACTACATATGACTTGTCTTTCAATATTTTTTGACTGATGATAGGACATAGTCAACTACGAAACAGTGATCATTTAATAATTTATTTTTTCGAAACTGCAATAAAATGAGGGAGCTATGTTCGAACTGTGATGGCTCAAGACAAAATGAAACCCATTTCATTTCTATGAAAAATTTTGTATATGTCATATTCTCAACTCAACCTCATTATTCCTCGTATTCTCAACTTCCTCATTATCACCAAGCAGCGTAAAACGACCCAAGCAACATAACTACTGTTTAAGTTATGTAGCATTAAAACAGGTGCACAGTGACTTCCTGTTCAGTGCAAAATTACATCCATTTTTTTATAGGTTGTGTGAAAGTATGAAAGCTTTATTGTCATCTTTAGTCAAGACAAATTACATCCACAATAGTATATGAAAACAGAAGAATACAAATGAAAATATGCACAAATGGAAGAAATAACGAGACATGAAGCAGGGGGTTCTTCCTTGTTTCTCAAAGGACAAAAATACCCATCAGCTTGAATAGCGTCACAGTGGGAATATTTCTAAATGCAAGAATCTACAGACCTCTCAGAGGCCCCTGTGAAATCAATGCCACCCGTCTTTGTCTGGAAGGTCAATCTGCTTTCTTTGTGCTGAGAAATTTCACATTGTCCCTCATCAGTATTCTGTGCCACAGTTGCAATGAAGTTATATAGATTAGCTCCCTTGCCTTTACTTGATTAAACTTGGTTATTGTGCCATCATATCATATCACATGGATGCGGCTATTTGAGTTCAAAATCAGTTGATTCAGGTGAGCGCGCAGTCAAATTAAAGTGTGCTTAGATAAAACCCTTTTATAAAGCCGGAGAATGTGTTGCATATCAGTTGCTTTTTACTATATGCCACCCCCTCATGAATAATGCAATATTTAATGACGAATTGTCATAACTTTGCTTAAGAGAAACAGTGGGTGTCTCTCTGCACAGATACATAAGATGGTGCACACACATATTGGGCTGTTGCCCGGATGGTGTTGCTAGCGAACGCTCTGAAGGTAATTGGCAGGACTTTCTTTGTGAAATTGGCTCCTTTTAGCTTTCTATTTTGGACTTTTCTGCTGAGAGCACCGGAGTAGGGTGTGAGACGTGTTACGTAAATGAGCTGCATGACTGCTTCCTCCTATTTTTAAAATATCCTGTGGATAAGTGCTGCTAGCGCAGCCAGATGACGTCATGTGTAACAATAATATAAATGGTTTGAAATTGGCATTCACAACAGATGAACATTATGTTGTTTCAGGTCATTCCCAAACAGAAGTAAACGGGAGCCAACTGCCACATACAGCAAATCTTTTTTCATGGTAGCTCCGTCTGCTGGATCTGCTGTGTCACTTCCCAAATTTGCCCCAATTGCAAGTGGACCTTGTTAGTGCCCCATTCGCACTGGACTATAAATTACATTTACTCAGAAATGTATTTTACCAAATTGAAGACAAAGAACAGTCATTTAATCCGGAAAGGCAAGTTATTCAACGTACCTCGGAGGCTCAATAGGCTAAATTAACATAACAAGCCGAGTCCAACAAGCAAACTACAGGTAAGCAAGTTCACCAAGCTCCCAATCTCATTCAACACCACTGAATCCGATGAATTTGTCATCATCGGCGTCACTAGCCTAAAGCGCTCTCTTGTGGTTGTCGGTGGTAATGTTCGCTCATGACAGTCACATTTAAAAACATGTTAAATTATGTGTACGGTTCTGTAAAAATGCCATAATAGACTTAATCACTTCATCACAAAATAAAACAATCAAGGCAAAACAGGAGAGATAACATAAAAATAAGTAATAGACTAAGAATGAATAAATAAATACAGTATGCCCTGCGATTGGCTGGCGACAGGGTGTACTCCGCCTGTCGCCCGAAGTCAGCTGGGATAGGCTCCAGCATGCCCCCGCGACCCTAATGAAGATGAAGCGGTATAGAAAATGGATGGATAAATAAATAAATAAAGAACATCCATCCATGAATTTTCTATGGCACTTGTCCTCAGTAGGGTCCCAGGGGTATGCTGGAGCCCATCCCAGCTGACTTTGTGCAAGGTACACCCTGGTTGGTCGTCAGCCAATCGCAGGCCACATATAGACAAACAACCATTCACACTCACATTCATACCTATGGACAATTTAGAGTCGCCAATTAACCTAACATGCATGTTTTTAAAACGTGGGAGGAAACCGGAGTACCCGGAGAAAACCCACGCATGCACGGGCAGAACATGCAAACTCACTCGAACATTCGAACTCTGATCTTTCCGAGTTCCTGATTATGTGGCCAACTCAGTAGGCCACCGATATGTAAATATGGTACTTCATCTGCAGCCGAATATAATTGGCTCTTCCTTGGCCCATGCAGCACGCTGCATAGTTTCACCGTAATCTGGAAAATGTCTGAGTTGGTTAAAAGTCACATGACAATAAATGGATTGTAATTTATGCACGTAGCTCAAACCCATTCAGGTTTTTACAATTGGTTTCAGCACAGCTGCAGGAAGGCGTGCTGAAATCTCAATCAGTATTAATGAAGCCCATTAAAAATGCAGTGGCAGCCATTGCTTAGAATAATCTAATGGCGCAAAAGTGTGTTTGTGTGTGAAGTTGCAGGTCAGATGATGAGTCATATTCGCTGTGAGCCGTTTATTATAGACACATTGGATAACTCCGCGTGTGTGTGTCTGGCTTTTTTTTTGTGCCAATCTGCACCAAAATACACTGCCCATGGTGATATAATAACAATGTTTGAACAGATGGCTGCAGCTTCCGGGAAAAAAAAACGAAATTCCATCCATACACCCCTTAGCTATACAACTAAATGGATGCCTGCAGCATGCACTTATTTTCGTCAAAGGCTGAAGTCATGCATTTGCCCTCAGCAAACTGACCTTTTACTTTCCGATGGAAGATGGAAGAAAATCCCAACGTATATCTCACAAACGTGAGGACACCCTTTACATTTCAGAAACCATTTTATGAATACAATACAGGATGTCTTTTCTCGGGAGAATACAATATATATAGTTTCGAGTAGTTAGTATTCAGCTTGTATAGTAGTGTGGCTTTACTATCCACTGAAAATGAGTGAACACACAGCCATTATTGTCTAAATAGCTGGCAACACAAGTGAGTAACAAGATAATTGTGTCTTGTCAAGGTCTGGGATTTTGGGGGGTATTTTCTGACCCCCCCATAAAGGTGCATTTACTGCTGATAAGCTTTCACAACAATCTCTTAATCATACTATAGACTGATATACAGGCCGATTTTGGCTACTGTTGCTTCAATGTCTTTTTTTCTAGAGGGATGCCCGATGTGCACAAATTCTACACAAAAGGAAACATTATGACGATAATAGTGTTTCATTTTTGTCCAATTCACAATGTCCGTCCAGTGATTTGCTGGGTAGTACATACTGATAGTTGTATAGTACCTGTAATTCAGGATAATGCCTTGACATCCATTTTTATTATGGTTAAGCGTAAAGGATCTGTTATTTTGAAAGTACAGTAGAGTAATGCCTCGATTATCACGGTTAACTGGTTCTATACCCGACCGTGATAAGTGAATTTATGCGAATAGGATTCCTTATTTATAAATAAAATATTTTTGTAGCTAGAGCATCGAAACCCTGTTTACAACCTTCTAAATACAGTTTATAACATTATTGGAGCCCTATAGACATGATCTAACACCCCTATAGTCATCTTTACACTCGTATTACCCAATATAGTAGAGAAAATAAGCCATTTAACACATGCTTGTGTCTGTTGCTATACATGTGTTCTCTAGGGCAGCAGAGTGTTGGGCGAACTGGAAGTGACGTGGAGGGTTCAGAGTCGAGTTTGACCTTGCTGTGGGTTACGGCTACAACAGTAGCCCATGTTTTTATTGCAGATTTCTGTGCCTGTTGTGAGATAATTCAAGCCTGCAATAAACGACTGTTGTTCCAGCTATCAAGTCTGGTCCTTATGTGTCTCATTACAGCAACATTACTGCCACCTAGTGACCAGTGTAGAATAGTACGTACTATATATCTGAACGTGTCTTCTGAATACCTTATATTTGTATTTTAGTTCATTCAGCTGTTTATATGCTTGAAAATGCTTAATTTATTACTATTTTTGTCGAATAATAGGCCGTTTTCAACCATGAAACAGCACAATGTATTAATTAATCTATTTTTGAAAAATTGTTATCGAGTGAAGCTGCAACATTCAAAGTGGAACATCTGCTACTTTACTGTGATTTGAAACTCCACTACTCCACTAATGATGATTTTTCTGCGTTTCAGAGACGATGCTTGCTTGCTACAGCGCAGCAGAGGAGTCTGCTGGTGTGTCAGAGTTGAGCGCAATAATGAGGGGTCATCACAGGAGTGGTCCTCCTCGTTCTGCCAAAAGTAAGTCAGTTGAAAGAGTGCAGAGGCACACAGAATCTCTAGCTTCACTCGTAAAACCTTGATTACCTCTCTCTCTGTTGAATCATCCTACTGAAGAGAATTCACAAAGATGCACAAACTGAAGATGATCACCGCCTCCATTACTCTGTCAAGGGAGCTCGAGGTGTATTCTGCAATTAATAATAAAACTGTTATTTAACATCGTATTGCAGGATAATTGTGATTTACATGTGTTTCACTGGTAAGCATATGTCACTTCTAAGACTTGCTGTTGAGTGCACCAGCTTGCAGGAGCATTGCAAATTCTGAACAGGAGATGGCAGCAGAGCTCTATCAAAATGTGAGTGGAGCACAATTCCCTCTATTATCATGATGACCTTGGCTGATGCTCACTTGGGAATATAGTTTCTGTTGTTGTTTTGTTTTTTTTGTCATTTTTCAGGATTGCCCATCTGTTCTAGTGATATTTAATCGGTTT
The DNA here is from genome assembly GCF_027744805.1 of Dunckerocampus dactyliophorus. Lineage (NCBI taxonomy): Eukaryota > Metazoa > Chordata > Actinopteri > Syngnathiformes > Syngnathidae > Dunckerocampus > Dunckerocampus dactyliophorus. The sequence goes on from NC_072820.1 coordinate 39,443,719, forward strand.
CAGTCAGTTCATTCGTTGCTAGGAAAGGGTTGTTTAATGGCCGATAATGTTAAAACTAACAGCATGACTTCAGTTAACTTTTCTGGGTATTTATTATCCTTTTTTTTTTTTTTTACCCAGTGTCTTTTGCCAGTCCTTGTTTCGTCTTTGCAATGTGTCATCTCCTCTCCTAGGGGCTTCTTGTCATCTGTCTATCCTTTTGTAAGGTCGCCAAGTTCCCTGCAGCTGGTCCCCATTGAGCCTCCCTTGGAGTTTAACCCCGCTCTCCAATCTCCTCGCCAACCCCCCAGTTACCATTTCCACGATGAACCTGCACTTTCAACAATAAAAAAAAAGCTTCATTGGATTTTCAACACAATTTCAAAAGATGTCCTGTGTCCTCTATTGGTTTACAAACTCGGTGAGTGTCTTCTGTGTAATAATTATTTAAAAAAAGAAGTATGAAGTATGTTTTAATGAGCATATTCATGCATGGTGCACATGTAGGATCCTGCACTGTGAGTGTAGAATCAAAAAGAAGAGGGGGGAAGGAGGAAAGATGTTTCCAATTGAAGAATGTAAGTAATTAACCCCTCTTCCTCGCAAAACAACAACACTCTCCTACAGCATGTGTGTGTCGGGTATTGATCTGAGCATTGTGTGTGTCAGTGAGCAGATGTTTAAACCCATGCACTTACACAGGGCTTTTTCTTTCTCTCTGAATTGAATCTGTTTTGTATACAAATTAGTGCAGTTGTTTATCGTATGTGAAATCCCCCCCAAATGAAACCCCTGCCAACACACCTGCAGGAACTAGTCGTCAGGAACACCTCATTTTAGAAGATGGATTTCATTAGAGGACCAAGAGATGAGGTGAGGAGAGAGAAGAAGATGTTGTGTTTCAATTAGGGATGCTCCAATCAGGGCTTTATGCTGATTCTGATCATCCATGAGTGAGATCGGCTGATACGGATCACGTGGATTAACAATTATATTTGTCAATTTATTTATGATGAGTGGTATTGGTTAGGGCAGCGTTAGACAATTCCAAGGGCCCCTGGCAAATAGGTAATTCTTAAACATTTGGGTGGATTGTATTTCTTTGCCTTTATTTGTGTGGAACAATTTTCATACTCTTTGACACAAACCTGAATTTAATTTGATACATGTTTTGGAGTAATACCAATACACTGGAAGTAACAGAATAAGATAATACAAATAAATATCTTTATTAAATAGGAATCTGTCCTGCTCAACTTCCATCCATCTTCTTCCGCTTATCAAAGGTTGAGTCACGGGGGCAGCAGCCTAAGCAGGGAAGCGGAAGCCCAGACTTCCCTCTCCCTGGCTACTTTGTCCAGCTCCTCCCGGCGGTTCTCGCTGTGTTCCCTGGCCAGTTGAGAGACATAGTCTGTCCAATGTACCCTTGGTCTTCCCTGAGGCGTCCTACCGGTCGGACGTGCCCTGAACACCTCCCCAGGGAGGCATCCTGACCAGATGCTCAAGCCACCTCATCTGGCTCCTCTCAATGTAGAGGAGGAGCATTTTCTCTGCCAGTGAGTTTCTCCCAGATGACGGTGCTTCTCACTTTATCTCTAAGGGAGAGCTCCTTCCTGAGCCACCACCTTAACGTGGTGAAGGAGATGTGTGTCCCAACGATCCCAGGAGCTAAGTTGTCGGGAGCTTTCATGCCCCTGGTACGGTCATCCATGACAAACAGGTCTTAGGGGAGGGACCAGACAAAGAGTGGCTCACCAGACCCCAGTGAAGAGTAAAAATAATGGACCTAATTTCCCCCACCTGGACGTGGATCACTGGGGCCCCCACCTGGACATTTCCTACAGCCCGGTGGTTGGGGACCCCTGCCATACAGCATGCTTGGGGATATGATGTGCTCTTCTACACATTTGAAAATACTGACGGACGCCACTTTTATAGAATTTTTATAATGTAGGATTAATGTCTACATCAACAAATCGTATCGAATCATATCGAATCATTCTGTTTTTAAAATATATCATTTTGAATTAGATGTGTATCGAATAGTTTAACAAAGAGATTTACATCTAATTGATAAAAACTTATTTCGATCTGAGATTGTGAACAATTATGCCGTAATTGAAAGCCCTAATTATTAGATATTACACTAACTTGTTTTGCACAAAGCTAAGATGTTGAGGTTTTCACCTACATTAGATTGGATTTAGCATTTTTATTTTGCAAAATGTATCAAATTGAGCCCACGCAACCTTCAATTGTTCTGTATGCTAGATTTTTATTTTCCATTTCAGAATTGTATTTCTTGGACAATCACCTGTCAGCAGTTTGTGTTTAATTTTAAAACTGATTATTCAAGATTCAAGAGTTTTATTGTCATATGCATAGTAAAACAAGTAGTTATACTATGCAATGAAATTCTTATTCTGTTCATTCTCCGAAGAAAAGAAAGAAAACACAAGAAAAAGAATAAGAACATAAAAAAACATAAATACCAATAAATTAAGCAACAACAACAGAAGAGACATTAATACAGATAAATAAATAAATAAATAAATAAATAAATAAATAAATAAATAAAAGTGCTATGAATGTGTGCGTGTGTTGCGTGCGGCGTGTGTGAGTGCTTCGTTGAGAAGCCTGATGGCCTGTGGGTAAAAGCTGTTAGCCAGCCTTGTGGTCCTGGACTTCAAACTCCTGTAGCGTCTGCCTGACGGTAGGAGTGTGAATAATGAGTGTTGTGGATGTGTGCTGTCCTTCATGAGGTTGTGTGTTCTGCGTAGGACTCTAGTTTTATAAATGTCTTGCAGTGAGGGGAGGGCTGCCCCAACAATGTTCTGTGAGGTCTTGATCACCCGCTGGAGTGCCTTCCTATCACGTGTTGTGCAGTTACCGTACCAAACAGTGATGGCGGCTGTAAGGACACTTTCGATGGTGCATCTGTAGAAGCAACTCAGGATTGTGGTGGGCATGCCAAATTTCCTCAGTCTTCTCAGGAAGTACAGTCTCCTTTGGGACTTCTTCATAATTTGTTGGGTGTTGTGAGACCAGGTGAGGTCCTCGCTGATGTGTGTGCCAAGGAACTTGAAGGTTTTCACCCTCTCCACCTGAGTCTCATCAATAAACAGGCGTCTATGCGGCTCCTTTTCCCTTGTTCTTGGGTCAATGATCATCTCTTTAGTCTTATCTGTATTGAGAAGAAGATTGTTATCACGACACCAAGATATGAGGTCCGCCACCTCTCTTCTGTATGATGTTTCAACACCACCAGTGATCAGTCCGATGACTGTAGTGTCATCCGCAAATTTAATGATGCTGGTGTTGTTCTGGGAGGCCACGCAATCATAGGCGAAGAGCGTGGAGAGGAGTGGACTCAGCACACACCCCTGTGGGCTCCCAGTGCTAACAATTCTTGAGCTGGATGTGCAATTGTGGACTCTGACTGACTGGGGCCTGCCTGTTAGAAAGTTAAACACCCAGTTACAGAGGGAGGGTGACAGGCCAAGTGTGAGGAGCTTATTTGTGAGTTTGTGGGGGCTGACTGTATATACTGTTATAACTGTTTACACAAATCTAAGCAGTTTTATGTTTTCCATTACTACGTTTCCCTTACTACGCCAAAATTGAAGCAAACTGTGACCTTAAAGGAAAACTACACTTTAAAAAAAAATTTGCCCACCATACATAATCCTTATGTGAAACATGAGCACATACTGTATGTCTTTCCCTTTTCTGTGTGTTCTTAAGAGAGAAAAACAGTTCGCATGAGGGAGCTAACAATGCCTGTCATGGGGCACACCTATTTCAACTATAAAGCCCTCTAAAAAAATCTCCAACTACGTTTATGGTTTTATATACATGCTATGACCATGCAGTAACAGGTGCATTCATGATAATATGTAATACTTACTTACAGTATTTTGCCGTATTTTGATCATTTGAAACATTACTGGAAGTTCTTTCCTGGGTGCATTGATTTCACATAGCTCATAGATAAAGGGCAACTAGCGCTACTTCCATCAACAACAGCAGCGTGTCAAGGGTACTCGTAATCATGGTCGACTTTGTGAGAGCCGCCGCCGAGGACTACTTTTGGACAAATGAGGATCCAGAACGTTATCTTTTTGAGCCTGAATATACGGAGGATGAGCTACAGGTTTTAGAAGCTAAGCCTGCAAAAGAGAGAGTGAAACCTCTTAGCAGACACCGACATTATTTGGTGGTGTAAATGTGGAGCTTGCCAAGCCATGCTGAAAAAAATGGAGTGTTTCTGCTGCTGAGTGACATACGGTTTTACCATCAATGGAAAGGCTTTGTGTACATGGTGAGGAGGACATTGCATCACAACAACCAAGGAATTGTGAGCGCTAACAAATCCCGCAGGGACAAAAACTTTTTTCCTCCTACCCAAAAGACCAGCTGGACCAGACGGACAACTGTCCATCGACTTAGTCACCATGATATTGATTCTAATACATGGAGCACATAGCATATGATATCACAACACATCCATCTAGCCGTGTATAAACAAAACATGGAATGTGGACGAACACTTCACAGATAATTTGGTTTGGTCTACTTGTAGTTCATCTGTGTAGGCTCTCAGTCGTACAGGAGTTGTCCAGGAGTAGACCCTGTGTTCAGCAGGTTACTGAGACCAAAACCCACAGCTCTTAGTCTTGCAAATGAGGTGAAGCAAGGGCCGAGCCAGAACAATAGATGCTAATGAGCCATTATCAGAGTCGTTCATACCCAACTTTGGGAGCGACACTTCCCTTTTATCGGAGGTGTTAATAGCAGGATAGGATTATACCACTACTCCGCCCAGGCTTAGTGTAAGGAACCAATATAAGGAGGGTGTTGGCACACCAATTCCGCCCACTCTTACTGTATTTAAGGCCTAGGCTACCAGCACTTATTAGTTCGCTGACGAAGCTCTTCGGATGAGGAGCGAAACGTCTGACACCTTCTTCACAGAAGTACAGATGACATCTCAAGAAGCCTTTCCCTCTACTTGTAGTTGTTCATATGCTTGTTCCTGTTTCCTAGTCAGTACAGATTGGTGTCCTATCGTATTGTTTTGGAGTGGGTTCGCTACGTCTCGGTAGTGGCGTGAGGAGCTGCATCACAACGCCAGAAAAATACTTCAGTACAGGTCAGTTATGCAAATAGAACATTGTTGGCGTTTTTTGGAGTTTTCTTTTAAGGGCTTTATAGTCAAAATAGGTGTGCCCTATTATGTGCATTGTTAGCTCCCACATACTAGCTGTTTTTTAGCTGTTCTCTCTTTAGAATGTGCTGAAAAGAGAAAGGCATGAGTGGTCATGTTTCACATAAAGATTGTGGATGATGGGCACAATTTAAAAAAGAAAAAGTGCAGTTTTCCTTTAAAACTGAGGTAAGGCCCGAGTCATTACACTCCTAACTGTATCATCAAGGTTCAATTATTTCCAACTCAGTAAGCGACTGTACAATTTTCTGGGCAAGGCAACACAACATAACACATCTTAAGCAGCAATTGAAGTTGTTTGGGACCACAAATGTGTGCACCCCCTTCACACGCACATACACGCAGTGTCACAAGAGCTGACAAGCCAATTGGAAGATCGCTTGGAGGAGGTATTTTGAAAAGGAAGCTCTCAGTCCAAGTACACCGGACAAGTGGGCATCTGGTAACAAGCGGGTGGGGTGATGAAGCAAGTGAGGTGTACACCAGTGGAGGTTAGATGTAGGGGGTTACTTGCCAGTTCCTGGGGTAGAGCCTTTCAGGCAGTTGGAGGAAGAGGAGAGTCATCTACAGATGTGGCCCTAGAAAGCTTCCAGATGAGTTGTTGCTCAGGAGAGGATCCCGGTGAAGTGAAAAATATAGCGAACCATCTGGACGCAAGTTTGGGTTTGATCAGCCCCAGCTGGGTCACCTGGAGGAGGCTAGTGTATGACGCTGAAAGAACCACCTAATGATTCCCGGAACATGGCTGAAGATACGTACACATGTTATCAGGGGACGTATGAACACAGCTGAATGTGGAAATGCTCACTGATGCTTGTTCCCGCTACAGTAATTGCACAAAATGTTACCTGTTCACTTGTGCTACCACACACAAGTATCTTGTGACCGTATCTTGTGCTTTATTTATGTTGAGAATGCAACCACAAGGCACTGATCAGTGTGTGTGGCAACGTTACTGGCAACAAAGCATAGTTTGCTCACAGGAGCTAAGAACTTAAAGGTCTCTAAAAGTCTACTTCCTAATCCCCTTCATCGCACACAGGTAGTGAGTGTGTCTCCACACACACAAACACACACACACAAAACGGGATCAGAGTCCATGGCGTAAGTGGATAATATAACCGAGGTAGTTGTTTCCTGCATTGTTTGCCACTGGAGGGAGATAAGTCAGAGTTTAAAGCCTTTTAAGACCTTAACACTCTTTTGCCACTTGTAGCACTAATTTCAGCACCAGGTGGAGGAATTCTGATGCCACAATTTATAGATGCTCTCCAGCTTGTCAGGATTGCCGCAATGACAGTTGGAAATGCTTGCGACATGACACCATGGAAGCATCCAGTTGCCCGGTCCACTTGAACTCCCACTGCGTTGACTGAGCTCATGATCCTAAGGGGAGTTTATCTCAGGGTGATCTCAGACACTGAAAGGGCTGCTTGTAACCACAGAAAGTTAAACCAAATATCTACTTCTGGCTCTTCCCCACCAACCCAAACTTATATGTCCCACATCCATAGCTGACTGATGTATAGTTGGCAGAGCTTTAGCCTTCATTTTAAGATGTGTAGTGAAGACTCTCGAAATTCGAGCAAACAAGTGAGTGAGCTGATTGACTTTTTTCAAATTTGGTGCTCATAAACAGACGGTGGGGACACATGTTACTGTTATAATATAATTAAAAAGAGGAGTCTTATCCGCAAAGACCTTGGGTTGTATATACTTAAGAAATCAAAAGGGATTTTGTTTTAGAGCCATCCATCCATTCACATTCTTCCGCTTATCCGAGGTTAGGCTGCCTCTAAGGGAGAACCCAGCCACCCTACGGAGAAAAGTCAGTTCAGCTGCTTGTACCCACTATCTTGTTCTTTCGGTCACTACCCAAAGCTTGTGACCATGGGGGAGGAGGAATGTAGCTCGACTGGTAAATTGAGACCCTCTTCACCACAACAAAGAGATGCAGAGTCCGCATCACTATAGACGCCGCACCAATCTCGCGTCCAATCCTTCCCTCACTCGTGAACAAGAACCCAAGCTATTTAAACGCCCGCACTTGGGGAAGGATCTCATCCCCGATCCCTCCTTTTCCGAGCAAGAACCATAGACTCGGACTTGGAGGTGCTGATTCTCATCCCAGTCGCTTCATACTCGGTTCAGTGAAGGATGAAGATCACAGCCCAATGAAGCCAGCAGGACCAGGTCATCTAATTCTGAGCTACAGAAATAAGACACCCAATCCTGCAGTCACCGAACTGGATCCGCTCAATGCCCTGGCTGCGCCTAAAAAATTCTGTCAGTAAAATTGGCTGAGAATTTAAATCCAACAGGAAACCTTGAACAGAATTTTGACGTTTTCCTGTTGGACAGTTCTCGGACAATTTGGTGGGATTTTTACTGTATTCTCAAGCAAAACAGACACAAGTTTTAGGCGCAGCTTTCCTTATTTAGAAATGTTAGTTTTTCCTTACCTCTGTTGCCAAAGTGCTTGCTTTTGTGGTGTTTGGTTGGTTTTCTTTCATGTATAAGAATTGCGGGTCCAAACCTACTGCAACTTCGCTTTCAGGTCATTTACATGGTAAATTGGTGCGATACAATCCTGATCAAAATTTTAAGACCAGTTGAAAAATTGCAAGAATTTAAATTATACATTGTTGGAACTTAAGGAGGTTCTAAGAATTGAGGAAAACAAAATTTTGAGTAAGCAATTTATTGCAAACAACCCTTAAACTGAAATAGGCTGTTCATCAGCTGATCAAAAGTTTAAGGCCGTACCTCTAAAAACCACGACACCTCCCTAAAATAGAAAAAATAATTCAAAAAAGGACTCAGTAATGAGTAGCTGTGCCATTCTTGTTAATCACTTCAAATTTTGGTTTGGGCACGCTTGATGCCAGTGTTTCCAGGAGGCTAGTGGAAATGTCGCTCCAGGTGGTGAAGATGGCTTCACAGAGGGCATCCACTGTCTGGAACTGATGTCCATTTTTGTAAATTTTCCTTGCCATCCATTCCTAAATGTTCTCAATTGGTTTTAGATCAGGGGAACACGCAGGATGGTCCAAAAGAGTGAGCTTATTCCTCTGGAAGAAGTCCTTTGGCTGGCGGGCATTGTGAACTGCAGCGTTGTCCTGTTGCAAAACTTAATCATTACCACACAGACGGGGGCCTTCAGTCATGAGGGATGCTCCCTGCAACATCTCCACTTAACCAGCTGCCATTTGACACCCCTGCATAAGCTGAAGCGGCATTGTTCCATTGAACGAAAAAGCACCCCAGATCATGATGGTGCCCCCTCCGCTGTGCCATGTGGAAAACATCTCAGGTGGGATCTCCTTGTCATGCCAGTAACATTGGAAGCCATCAGGACCAACAAAGTTACATTTTTTCTCATCAGTGAATAAGACTTTCTTCCACCTTACAATGTCCCATGTTTGGTACTCTGGTGCAAATTCCAAACTGGCAAGTTTGTGGCGTGGAAGGGGACAATGCCTTTGAAGTTTTTTGTTTTTAAAACCCTTCTCTCGCAGATGCCGTCTGATGGTTATTGGACTGCACGCGGCACCAGCAACAACCTTTATTTGAGCTGAAGATAGTCCTGTGTCTTGACCGACAGCTAATTGGATCCTCCAGCTCAGGTCTGATTGAATTTTTATCGATCTATCACTTGACTTTTTTGTTCCATAACCCCCAGAATCTTTGAAGACGTTTAAAATGACTGACTTACTGCATGCACCCTCAGCAGCAACGGTGTGCTACGAGAGGCCTTGCTTCTTTTTGCCTTTGACATCATCATGACAGTGTGAATACCTGACAGAAAATGACATTAAATCCACATTTTTGCTAAGATTTGGGCTTTTAAATTCAGTGGTCTTAAATTTTTTATTTCACTTTCATTCTTGTTTGCAATAAACTGCTTACTCAAACATTTTTTTGTCTCACTCACATTTTTTCTTTTTGGATTTTTAAGCTGCACTTAGAACTTCTTTAAGATCAAACAGTGCAAAATGTAAATTCTTGCCATTTTTCAACTGGTCTTAAAATCAGGCGTGCATAAATAAAATTGACTGGACGTGGACCTTGCTCAAGGAGTTGCAATGTAACAGATGTATTGGTAAAAAAAATGTATCTGTTATTACGTCTAACTAATTTGAATGAAGACCATCTGTTAAGGATACCATTTTAATTTCATAAGAGGTAACACAAGTCAGTGGGGAGGTTTGAGGTCATATCCCACCATGGAGGTTCCTCTTTCTACTGATTGCGGACTCATCTTTCTCTGATCTCTGTATGTATTGGCGAGACCATCAAAGCCCACCTCCCTGGTATGGAGCAGCTATCTTCTCTATTCCTGGGATGAAAAGAAGAAAGATTCCACCCAGTGAGCATCCTGGAAACTTCAGCAAGTGGGCCTCTGCTTACTTCTCGTCTTTGAAGTGTTCACTTCCTCTCAAAAGCAGGTTGGAGAAGCACAGAAAATGATACAGGAAAAATGCTTAAATGTTTTTTAATGAGTTCTTTTATCCATCATTAGTTGCAATATCTCACAGAGCTTAGTACACCCCTAACGTTTCATCAACCATTTTTACTATATCTACGGTATATTACTGTAATTTCCGGACTATTCAGCACACCTGTATATAACCTGCAGTTGTCCACGTTGTAACATGGAATATTTAGTAGGGATGAGCCAGATACTCGTGCTAGACGAGTATCCGTTAAGGATAATGAATTTTTGCCAAGTACGAGCATTAACCGAGTACAGCTTGTCATTATCCGTAATCGTGATGAAGGAAAATCCTCATTGGGTACCTACTTATGTATTCACTCTTCACGGTCCGTGATGGGCCAGTTACACACAGTGAACGTCTCTCCGTAACAGACTCACTACAGCCGGAGAGAGGAGCCATGCCTGCCATCTGTTTCTCTCTGTTTGGGTTTGTATGATATTTAAAGTTAGTTGGTAGACCTGTTTCGTTACATATGCGGTGCATTTGACAAGACAGAGTTGAAAACGGCTCCACTCGGGACGGGTTTTTTTAGGTTTTGCTCAGCTCGTATCAAATGTTACTTGGTAAACTTGTTTTGTTAAGTATGTGTTGCATTTGACAGGACAGAGCTGTAAATGGCTCGTGTTGCATCGGTCACAACTGGTGTTTTGTTTTTTTTGTCTATTTGCTTCTAATTTGGCTGGTGATATAAAGTCAGTTGAAAAACTTTGCTCGTGGTACTGAACACGGTGCTTTTGAGAAAACTACAGTGAACAAGGCTGACAGATTATTTCCCTGTTTGCCATCACTGGATGTTTATGTACATGAATCATCAACTTCACACAGATCATTAAAAATAATGGAATAAGTCTTACAGATCACGTACACACATACACAGTACACATATAGCTGGATAATAAACAATAAATAGAACTTCTGATCAATCCATGTCAATTTCAGGCTTAAAATAATGTACCAATTTAAGCCCCACTCATTTCCGGTTAAACTACGCCCACTCCAAGTACAGATTCGGATACAGATAATTTAGATGGCTGAACAGAACAGAAGACGATAGTGGTGCGCTCATCTATAATATTTAGTTCAGTATATGTAGTATATTTCATTGTTTTTTTTACTTTTAATGAAACAATAGCTTTTGTCCAAACAGTACAGAACAGTGCGTGTAATACGAGTAGTTAAACAGTAGCCTACCAGAAAAGTCATTCATCGCTGTCTTTATCTTCCATGTCGGAATTGAACAGCCTCACAATTCCTTTGTCACATACTATGCTGTGTTGTAGTCTCTCAGTCTTTCGTTGTCGCTCTTGCGTGTCACTTTTGTCTCGAGGCAAATTAGCCCTTGAGCTTGCGCCATCGTCTTCATCATGCAGTAGTCCAACCTTTCGAAACCTGTTGGTGTTAGTGGATTTTTTGACACTGCCCCACACTGTCAGGATCCACTGGCAGACTTGAGCAAAAGTTACTAGAGCAATCGTCTTTAAAAGCTGCATCATATGCATTTATTTGTGTGTTTCCCATGATGAAGGTGTGTGCATGAAGCGCAAAATGGCTGTTCTGAAGTATAAGAGATGTTGCAAGATTAGAACATGACCATAAATTAGCCACATCGCTGTATAGCCGCAGGGTTCAAAGCGTGACAAAAAAGTAGCGGCTTGTATGCTGGAAATTACGGTATAGCTCTTCTCCATCTGAAGGTTTGCTAAGCTTTACTGCTAAGATAAAGGGTCATTTATCAAGCCATGCATGCAATGACACAAATGCAGTTAAAGTTAGCTAACCACGTGGCTCAAACCCTGACGCCATGAGTGATGATCCAAGGACTACAATAAGATGACACAACTACTGGTAGCAACCGGAACAAAACATCCATGAATGGTCTGCAGATTATGGTTTCTGAAGCTGAAAAAGCTGAATTAGCCATATCCCTGAGGTAAAACATACATTCACACAAAGTGGTATCTGTGAGTGGAGGCAAAGTGTAGCAAAATGAAAATAAGGCTTTTATTGTGTAATAGTGTGACTGCGGCCAATATGGTGCAAAAATAGAAACATAATGTGATCCACCGGGGGTTACACAACTGGTTCTGGTTACAGCACTCAGCATATGTTTTCAAGTTTGATGAGGTTGCCACAGCGTGGCAGTGCCTTTTGCTGTCAATTATTTTGACGTCAGTAGAGAGGCGGGGATACATTTTCCTCCAATTCAGTTTCAATGGAGGGAAAAAAAACTGAATGGAAACCGATAGGGACAATCAATTGGGCCGTTTCCTCTCTCGTCTGCCCTTTCATAGTGCAAGAGTGTTTCTGTCATCGAGGTGCTAATAAGGTGAGAATAAAGCTTGTAAAAAATGTAAACAGCTGCTTATCTTTTTTAATCTTGAGTTCATCTGTTAACATTGACTGTGTTAATGCTAACAGATTAGCACAATGCAAGGCCGGACTCTATGATAATCAAGAGAACAGGTTGCCCTATCCACATTCATTTCAATCTGCCCTATTCATATGCACACAAACAGGTAAAAAGGAGGAATATCCTAACGACCAATATTGGCATAAAATGAGATATCGGTTCATATCGGTATCGTTTTTCTGTCGATGATATCGACGCACGAGTGAATACGTCGTGCTCCAAACAACATGCTTGCTAGTGTGTACGCGGTCTGGTATTATTTCCAAGTTTAGCTTTCAGATTGCAAATACGCAGTTTGCAATGATTGTACGCCCGAAGTCTCCAGGATGCCCCTACGACCCTAATGAGGATAAGCGGCAATGATTGTAAAGCGCTGCGAGGAGGGAGTAATGCATCTCCCTTGAATATTTATAACTTAATATCACACCTCAGGAAGAATACCTGCGTAAGCCGCCTGGTTCGAGTGCTAAGCGTTGAGCTACAAGCACAAACAGTGAACTTGATGTGACTTAATGTTCAGGGAGTGAGGTTTTGGCTGGCATCCGTGACAACTGCAGCAAAATAATAAGCGCCGGGAGACATGCCAAATGACCCCAGTTTATAATTTCACAGATTTTTTCAGTCAATAGTTTTATACTTTGCACTTGACTTTGTTCTTGTACGGATGTTTGTGCCACATAGAAATATGCTGCTTTCCAAATTGTATCGTTGCTAGCATTAATTATATCGATTTTTATTTGTGAATTCATTGAGACTAACCTGAGGACGTTAATTTAGTTAAGTATTGGTCATGATTTTTAATGACTTTTGTTAATTTATTTAAAATACATGACACTTTTCTATAACTTAGACTGTAAGTTCTATAACTTCTATAACTTGACATCGTTTGCATTGTGTTTATTTGTGAAATGCATCCACTGGCATCACAGTAAAAGAAGTATATTGTGTTCATGCATTACGCAAGATGTGATCTATTGGGTTGAGGCAAGAGTTGCTGCCTATATCTGTATCGGTTGATATCGGTATCGGAAATGAAGTGCTGGACAATATTGGTTTATTGGATACTGGTAGGAAAGCCGATATCTAGCATCTCCAAAAAAAGCATCTGTATGTTTGCCTTCTGTACAGAGGATCCGTGTGCGCATGTGTAGGCCCCCGAATGTGTGCATGTATTTAAACTCCATGTGGTAGTATTTAACCCGTCGTCTTCTGAATATGGCACCTTTGAACCTGCGAACCGCTGCAGTGAGATTCCACTTAACGCCACATTTCCTGTTCGCTCAGCTGCATCTGAGCAGCTGGATGCATGTGGACACACACGCAAACAAAAACAAACCTACGAAGGCGCCCCAGATCTAAGTTTAAGTCCCCTTAATTCCTTCACCGCACAACACCGCATCTCCACTCCAGAATCCAACATGTTGCACGTTTACAACAATAAGAAAGGGCACTCCCTGCTGCTTTTCCTCTGGATTCAACATCTGTTTATTGTGAGTGTGTTTTCCTCATCAGATTGCATCACAGACAGCAAGGACGTGGGGGGCTTGAGCAGGTGGCCAATCCATTGTCAGTGTTTCAATTAAAGTTAGTCATGTTTTCACTCCGACTAGGCCGCACTCACATTGTTACTCCATCATCTCATTCCAGGACTATTTTCCAATCACTTATTGTTTGTTCAATTTCATTTTCAAGACTGACATCCAGGAATAGGTGGGGGAATAACATGGAATGCCATGTTATTCCCCCACCTATTCCCCAATTCCTCAATTTGCCATTGTTATAGTTTTCTGTGAATAACTCAGTTTGGCTAAAACGGGCTTACAGTGCGGTTATTGCACCACTTGTTGCCTGAAATGCATTCATTTAACTTTATTTATGATAACAATGAGCACATTATCTATCTCATTAGTACTCATCAGAGCTTTACTTGGACTCATCTTGACAATATCATCAAAGACAACTCGATTTGAACTTTGACATCAATGACTCTGGACTTGACTGAGACTTTAGTTTGATGACTTGAAAATACTTGCGATTTTCAGTGAGCGTGTTGAGTAAAATGCGTCCCCATTCGATGTAGTCAACTAACTTGATCGTTATTATGTCATTTCCAGCAAGACAGCACATTTTCCCACAGAATCTGCCTCATCGAATGCATCTGTGAACATCCAATCAGGTTTAAGGCCAAACAACAAGGCCGTGGATTACACTTCTCTACACTTCCGAAATCCTGAATGCTACGTCAGCACTCTTTTTGTGTGACTAAGTCTTGTCACAATGTTCTTATTTCAAAAACAAAACTTCAAGTGCATGTGCTGTATTTGCCAAATTGAATAGTGTAAGATTGTTACAATGTCATTTTATTTGGGAGACACTTCACATTCATGACAATAATGACTTGTAACGGCTGGACAACGTCCTTGCAGTTTACTAATAAAAATGTTTAGTGCAGTTTAGTGTTACCCCCAACACTAGTTATTTATTTCCCAAACTTGCTTTAAAAAAATCGGTATTTAATAACGGCATCTGATTGAAAGCCCTTTACTTGTATCGGTGAGAAAATGTTGGACATTGCCCATTACTGCTCACAACCCTTAAAAGTGACAGAGTCAGATGACTATATTAAAAGTAAAACCGTGCAGACTTTAATTAGTAAGGCATTAACGTGTATGTGAATGACTGTGTAGATTCCCCTGACAGATTAATGATGAAGGAGAAAACCAATATGAGTCATACCCACCAGCCTGCACCACACACACACATTCATAACTCAACTCTGGAGGATCTCACGGGTCACTGGCTCGCCCCACACACACCACCACAGTGCCTGCAGGGACTTATTATTATATTATTTAAATACAAAGCTGCTTTATTTCGTGACCTCTTAAAATGGACTGGCAATTAGAAAGGTCAGGGTTTTTTTTTTTTTTTGCAATCTGGCAGTAAAAGGCATACATGTGAACAAGGATGTTGCCTGTGAGCTCAAGTATTCCCATGGGAATTTAGCAGGAAATCACATGAAAAGTTAAGATGGCATGTTCTAAAAATGCCAAATGAGTGTAAATCTTACTGCGACAAACATGACGGACGTGCTAAATATGCTGTATTTTGCTACAATCTCAACAGAGTTAGGGTTCAATGGCTAGGTTGATTTCAAACAATAAGAAAATAAATAAAGATACACATTTTTGCAACATAAAACGGCAATTTGTCATGCGTCTTTGCAATATACTTCACGCTTCTCACTGCCATGTGTTGTGGTTTTAAACATTTTACATTCATCAGCCAGTTTAGAAGAAGGATTATGGAAATAAGACAACTACATTGGATTCACTTCAAAATGTGCTTTCTTTTGGCTGAAGATGGAGGACTGCTGCATGGAGATGACATTGACATCGAACAGGCGTATGGGAAACAGGCTCGGCGCTGGAATTGGTGAGAAACATTTTTCTTTCTTTTTAAAAAATCTGAGCAGTTCTGGGGACTCTTTCTCCGAGCTTTTAAATGAGATTTAGTAGATTTAGTAGAAAATGCCAAACTTTATCCTCAAGTAACTTCAGTAACTTTAGCCTGAAATGTGTAAAGGTCTAGCTCTGTTTCATTCCAGGCAAAAAATAAACTGTAAACAAAATAAAACAAGTTAGAGAGAATATATATTAACAAATAAAATAAGACCTAAAGTACATTTTTAAAACAACAAAAACAAAACCAATTAAAAATAATATAGATTTAAGCAGACCCAAATATAACATCTGCTTTTGAATTCCTGTGTTAGGAAAAGTATTTTTTAATCGTGTTTTTAATATCCGTGAAATAACAATTGCTACATTGGTGTCTTTGTCGAGGCTACATCTCTCCAGATCATTTATGTGTAAGTGACGGAAAGAAAAGCTCGCACTTTGCTCGGGGAGACGACTCCTGTTGGTTTGCATGTATAAATCTCTATTCTGAATATACGACAAAAAAATTCTGTCTTTAACTGTCATTGGTATGAACCAAGAACAAGTAAATAAAATTTTGCTGCAATATTAAAGTCGTGAAGTGTTTTGCCTTTAAACATAGCTAAAGTTAGCTTAGCAGGTTTGGGAAGTGTTTTTCTTTATTTTTCTCAATTTGCTGCACCTCCCTTTGGCACCTCACACAGGAGGCATGCCTCACACTTTGAAAACCCTTGTCCTTGAGTGATGGAACTAGTATATGCATGGAACTCATGCATATGTGATGTTTACAACCTGCATGTGATTCCACATGACAACAGTACAAGCCAAACCAGAAGAACACGGCAAGAAAATTGTGTTTTTTCCCCCCGAGTGGTGCACTTAACTATGTTAATGATGAACCATAAAACGTGAAACGATGTGACCTCAGTATTTATTGTATGTGTGGGTTCATCTACTGGAATTGTGCTGAATAAAATGCATGCAGTATTTTCACGAGTTATTTTGTGGCCTTTAGAGTTTCCCATATGTTCGTGTAATTGTGTTTTTTTTTTTTATGTGTGTGTTTGTGTGTTGGTAAAAGTCACGCCATGCTGGGTCACTTGTCACTTATGTATTTTGGATGTGGGAACGTGCCAGTGGAAAAAGCTCTCACTGTTTTAATGTAGCTGCTTATTTCCCAGCACCTCACACTGGTCTTTTCCTCTCTCTGCTTTGGATACAGCTGAGGAAAACCCTTAGTGCGTGTGTGCGTGTGTGTGCGTGCGTGCCCTCGCACCTCGTCACTTCTGATGCTGCAACGGGAAGCCAAAACTGCCAGGAGAACCCCAGACTGGCAGGCATACCAAACGCCTACGCACGCACGCACGCACACACATGCATTTAACATACACGTGAGCCACACACACACACACACATTTAAATATCCAACACACAATCCCTTCCTCCATGCACATATTACATGTTTAAACTTTTCCATAATTCTACTTCAAAGTTTGACTTCAGGAATTGTGTGGTTAAGGTCACTAGCAAGATGAGAGCCTGCATGCATAAAAAAATATTGTCTCCAGTATTTTTATTACTGATATTGCCCCAACAGGTTAATAATAGTAGTATTCTCCTTCTTCTCCTTATATGTCAAATGTATTTACTGTTGTTGTACTTTATAACAGAGTGATGTTAGACTGGAGTCAAATTCCTAGTGTGGTAACATACATGGCGAATAAAGCTGATTCTGATTCTGAACTAATTTATTATACATTTAAATATTCACCATCTCTTGCAGTGTAAACAACCAAAAAATTATAAAACAGAAACTTAATGGATCAAAAATGTACCCATATTTTCAGCAATAAAAACCTAAATATATTATAATATAATATATTTATCATTTTTAAACAAGTAATTAAACATTATAAAAATAATAGCGCCCTGCTTTTTGCAGGGTTTATGTTCCAGGGCTACCACAGAATGGTGAAAAACCACAAATGATTGAGACGGCCATAAAAATGTCTCTTTTTGACATATCGGCTTGCTCCCTCCAAACCCGCCTGCTAGCTTGATGTTGACATTCTCCTCTGATTTTTCTGCAATAAAGGTAAAAACAAGTATAGCTACTCACCACTAATGAATGATTAGTTGTATTTTTATTGTTGTATTGTGAAATGATGGATGCACATATGGAATCCGACTCAAAGTTATATATAAGTTTCACTTTTGTGTCTCACAGTAGCTACGGTGCATTCAAGGACCGCCGAACAAAGTGCAAAATCTCAACGCCTGACAAAAACACATAATCAGTGAAGCATAAAGACCTAACAGTGGTACATGCATGCAGTACATTTTACCTTTGTTATCACATGTTTAGAAATTATTAGCAACTTAGAGTGAATGAGGTGCGTTCTCATCGGGGGTTATTTATTTGACCAAAAATCTGCGGGACTGTGAATGGTGATGTACTGTATATTACATTCGAAAAGAACATGAAAATTCTATATATATATATTCTTGGATATACAGTGATTAAATGAGACGTGTCTATTAGAACAGAGGCCTACAGAAGGAAATAAAGTACACAATAATAGGACCTACAACATATATATACAATATACACATAACAAAATAAAAAAATGACACCAATTTTGCAGATGCACATTAAATGCAGTTAATATTTTTTTTCCCAAAATATAACTTCAAAACAAAATGTGCTTGATATGCTTTCTATAAGTAAAAATATTAAAGTCCCCACTAATGATTAATTGGACAATGATGCTTGTAGTTATCATATGACTTTAGGTCAAGCTGCAAGCTGACTCAACTTACCCAAGCTTGAATTTGTATCGTGTCTTTTAAATTGTATTTATTTTTTAATAGACACAAGCTTAGAAATAACAATGATATGCACTCACCTTTGCCTGTCCACTCATTTCAGCTGCAATTATGTTCATATGTGGTTTCTTCTGTTCTCTTGTGCATATGTAACATAGTATTCCAATGATGTGTCAGAGCATTAACCAAGGAAAATCTATCACATGTGAAGGAAGAAAGTACTTGTGGTCAGTGGGTGTGACTTGGATGGGAATCAGCGGAAGCTTTTTCCAGAGTTGTCTGTTGCACGTGTGGATGGTTTACATAGAGGTGGTTGGGCATGTGTTTGGCAACCCTGCACTGGGGCATCACCGGAACAGAGACGTGGGCTTTAGGTTTCCCCATTGAAATGTCAGCTGAATAGTGTTACCCCCAGCGGATCAGAAAGCAGTCAGGCATCAGTGAGCCATTTCCGGGAACAGAATTCTAGTGATTCTAGGGCTGCACTTGCAACTTAATCGAGGATTCCCCAGTGTGTGTTTGTGTGCGTGCATATGGATGTGCAAGACTTGTTGGACAGATGTTGACATTTACTGTGCGTCTTAACACAGGAGTGTGCTTTGCAGCAGGGGAGAAATGCATGTTATTGTATGGATGTTGAGAGACAAGCATTCATGCATTAAGGCACTTGCTTGCTCTCTGATGTCATTAATATACTGCTCACAGCCACTTGGGGTCCAAATTTGTATAGGATCTATGAATGACTGTGATGTTCTGCGATGTGTTAACCAGCAGTATAGAACTCTATGTATTTATTTGGCATTTTAACAGCATCTCTCAGCAATTTCATGTGGAATTTGCCAATTTGTATGGTTTGTGATGATGCAAACACACACACTCATTTAATTCACAGTGACCTCACATTAATTCTCATTGTATTAACACTAGAAGTCCCAGGGTTTTCTTACACACATGACAACAAATCATGAACTCCACATATGCTAGCACTGCTGGACAAGGTTGTAAGTTGCCCATAGTAATACTGGAATAGAATTTCTAGGTGCAGCCAATTTGTTGTGGCAGTCCTGTTCGGGGGCCTTAGGATCTCGTCTCTGCTATTTGCTGACGATGTGGTCCTGATGTCATGGCGTCATCGGGCTGTGACCTTCAGCGTTTACTGGGACGGTTTGCAGCTGAGTGTGAAGCTTCTGGGATGAGACCAGCACCTCCAAATACGAGGCAATGCTTCTCATTCTGTATAGGGTGGATTTCACCATCCAGGGTGGGAATGAGGTCCTACCCCAGATGGAGGAGTTCAGGTATCTGGGGATCTTGTTCACGAGTCGAGTGAGGGAAGGTTGGAGCGTGAAGTCGACAGGCGGATCGGCGCAGCATCTGCAGTAATGCGGTCGCTGTACCGGACCGTCGCGGTGAAGAGAGAGCTGAGCCAGAAGGCAAAGCTCTCAATTTACCGTTCGATCTATGTTCCCCCCCTCACCTATGGTCATGAGCTTTGGGTCATGACAGAAAGAACGAGATCGCAGATACAAGTGGCTGAAATGAGTTTCCTTTGTAAGGTGGCTGGACTCACCCTAAGAAATAAGGTGAGGAGCTCAGTCATCCGAGAGGGGCTCAGAGTAGTGCCGCTGCTCGGGCATTTAGTCTGGATGCCTTCCGGGCGCGTCCCTGGTGAGGTGTTCCGGACATTCCCAGCCGGGAGAAGGCCACGGGGCAGACCTAGGACACGCTGGAGGGATTTTGTCTGAGAGCTGGCCTGGGAATGCTTTGGTGTCCTCCCGGTGGAAGTGGAAGAGGTCGCTGGGGGACTGGGAAGTTTGGGACTGCTGCCCCCGTGACCCGGACCTGGAGGAAAATAGATGGATGGATCGCCATGTTGATTTGAATTGTGAATTCCTGAATGATATCAACTATTTTGATGACATGTAAACTTTGAAACTGTGAATGTGAAATACTAATCATTAATATGTTGCAAAGTTTACCGGTTAGATTTTATATATGTTACAGTATATGTTTTATAGTAACAGGCAGATCATTTTTATTGTATGCACCTTTGATATACATGTACAATGTACATAAATACTCATGTTTATAAATAAACTAAACATACAGTATATATTCTCTGTTTATAGAGGATCTTTGGGACATGGTCATATTAAAAGTAGCCCACAGGCAGAAAAGGTGTGAGCACCACTGTGCTATATAGATACATGTTATTGACATATTGACCGCAATTAGTTTGAAATAAAATATCAAATATCACAAAAACTTTTCACTGCGCTTTATTTTGAAAAAAGTGCACCAAAATCGTCTGTCTGCCCTGCTGGCACTTGACAGATAAGGAGGGGAAGAAAAGGCAGAGAGAAAGATATTTAAAGTTAATTACCATAATTTCCGGTATATAAGAACACACCGGTGTTGAAGCCACACGCAAATTTAGGGAGAAAAACAGATTGGTACATATATAAGCCGCACATGTCCACGTCATAAAATTGCATATTGTGGCGAGCACGAGTCCGTGAGGACCAGGCAACTCTTTATTTGACAGCAGCCAATCATGAGCTATGAAAAAACTTGACGACGGGCTTGTCAACCGATTGGAAATCGCAGGTCATTAGTCAATATAATAGTCTGACTGACAGCATCATCGTACAAAGAACGTTAAAATCATCACACTGCAACTTAACACTCAAAAAGTAGCTACAAAATATAGAAGTACCAATACAAGTTCAAGTACAATAAAATAATAACAACTACTTTAACGGCTTCCCATCATGCATTTCGTCCCAGCAAAGCATTTATTTGGACATGGCTGCTGGAGGAAAGGGAGCCAGAGGAGCCCAGAGGGAGGATCCTCTGGCGGACTGTGTGAGCTGATGAATCATTGCAGCACCCTGACAGTCATGTCCAATGAGGACAAAATGCATGACAGGAAGCCGTTAAAATAGTTTTTTTATTTTAAACTCCTATTGGTGTAACGGATGACAGTCTGCGAGGCTGTGCAAGTGTACGTCGGTAAACCTCACTCCCTCTGCCTCAAGAGCTGTGCTGAACACGCGGCTGACAGCCCGCTTTTAGTCGCGTGGTCAGCGCCCTCGCCTCCCATTATGAAGGTCCTGCGTTCGAGCCCCAATGCGGGCAGGTGCGAAACAGGGCGGGTTACATTGGCACTTGTATATTTTTTAGCTACCTTTTGAGTGTTAAGTTGATGTGTGATGATTCTAGCGTTCTCTGTAAGATGACACCGCGAGTCATACTGTTATACTGAGTACCGACCTCCTGTGATTTATGATGGGTTGACAATAGGGATGAGCCAGATACTCGTTATAAACGAGTATCCGTTACGCATAATGCATTTTTGCCAAATACCAGCATGAAAGGAGTACATCTCCTCATTATCCATATTCGTGATGAAAGAAAATCCACTCTTCACACTCTGTGATTGGCCAGTCACACACAGCGACCGCCCCTCCAGGCACATTGGAGCTGAGCGGCGCTGCATTCACTCAACTCAACTCAATTGGGGTAGCATGACCGCTTTTTTCCTTGAGGTGTATTTTTTGTCTTATTCCATGAAGTCATCATAAAACAGGCTTTTATGCTTTTATGATTTTGTGAGTGGTAGCAGTAACACGCATTGACTGGCCACAACATTAGGTACACCTGCACCGCTGCATCAAACATTCATACTACATTATATTCATAAGCATGGTAAAATATTACACCCCTCTCAATACGTTGCAGTGTGCACATTCCAATGTTAAGCTTGTTTCATAACGTACGCAGTGCATTGCACAAGACAGCTGTATACAGCTTGTGCGTCATTCATGGCCAGGGTTTTTTTTTGTCTGCTTGCTTATAATTTGGCTGGTGATATAAAGTTGGAAAACTTTGCTTGTAGTACTGAACGCGGTGCTTTTGAGAAAACTACAGTGAACAAGACTGACAGGTTATTTGCCTCTTTGCCATCAGTGGATGTTTGCATGAATCACCAACTTCACACAGATCATTAAAAAATAATTAAATCAGAAAGTCTTACAGACTTACACACTTACACAGTACACATTTAGTTGAATAATAAGCAATAAATATAGCAACTTCTGATCAATCCATTTTAATTTCAGACTTAAAATAATGTACCAATTTAAGCCCCACCCATTCCCGGTTAAACCACACCCACTTCCGATTGTGCCCCGCCCACTCCGAGTACAGATACGGGTACAGGGTGAACAGATACAGATACAGATAGTGTGTTACGCGCTCATCCCTAGTTGACAAGCTCATCGTGAATTCACTTATAGCTTGTGACTGGCTACTGCCAGAGAAAGAGCTACTGTTTCCTCACTGACTCACGAGTGGCACAGTATTTAAATGATTAGTAGTAGTTCTAGGTGATGTCACGAGATTAGAACATAGCGATAAATTAGTCGCACCGCAGTATTAGCCGCAGGGTTCAAAGTTTAAGAAAAAAGTAGCAGCTTATACACCAGAAATTACAGTAATGCATTTCTTGTTCAAGCCTGTGAAAACAGCCCTTGACATTATTACCCAGAGTAAATTTAAATATTTAAAAAAAATTGATGCCACAGCGACGCAGCAGCAGCGCGACACAGCGGCGGCAATCCGCCTCACATGCAGCCTACCACTACAGCTTCAAAAAATCTGAGGGGAAACTGCATAACTGTCAGCCTTTATGTTTTTTCACCAGGAAACTATCATATTTTGGCCTTCTTTCTCGGTCCCCTCTCGTTTGAACAATTTCTCATATTTTTCCTATAGTTTAACTTTCGTGAAAAAAAAAATCCTCTCCATTTCTGCTAGAGCAGCACATGTTCCCGTCCGCTTGGCAACAGTTGGGGTAATGCATCCTTTAGTACAGGGATCGCCAACCCGTCAATCACGATTGACCAGTCGATCTTTGGGACTTGCTGGGTGGACCAGATCTTGCCTAGATCTGAATAGGCAAGATCTGGGTTGGTGCTGGTGGAAATTCTTGAAGATCAGAATGTTCCTTATTTTAATGGAACATTTCCCTTATTTTATAATGCAGTTGTTGACAGGCGTGGTCCCAACTGACTGACTAGCGCACGTTTTCGGTCGTCGAGGACTGGGATTTACTTAACGTACTATCTGTTAGACATGCATCCTCTATGCCTTCGTTTGAAACTCGATTCAAGGTGCACATTTCACCAATCGGCAGTGCCCAAAAGCAATTTGAGACATGATCTGTCTCTGAACCTGACTAAACTCGCAAATATTGCTAAGAAAACCTAGCAATACAGCAGGCAACTCTTAAGTATTAAACTTGCAGTTATCGTGTGTACATAGTCTTACTTACTTATTGCTTATACTTGTTGACATATGTCAATTGCTGTCATTCTCCAACATTCTGCGCTCTACAGAACGGTGGATAGAACACAGCTGTGATATAACTTATTGTCTTGGTTGTATATTGCTGACACACCATATGTTGTTCAGCCTTCTGAATGCATTTCTGGCTTTGTTGATTCTGCTTTTTATGGCATTGTGTGCACCCCCATCATATCTTATAGTACTCCCAAGATAGGTGAACTCATTGTTGTTGATGTATTGGTAGTGGATCTGAGATGTTTAGTGTCTTTAGTTCAGATTTGCTGTGCAAAGTAGCTGAGACCTGATGTTTTTTCTTGCATGTCTTGGTGGGTGTGTGAGACCAGAGTTAGATCATCAGCACAATCAAGGTCCTCCAATGCTGAGAAGAAGGTCCACCTTATACCGCCTGTTTTGCGTTGTGTTGTACAGCGCTTCACTCAGTCAATTGCGATGTTGAAGAGTAATGCTGACATCACACATCCTTGTGTAATTCCTGTCTTTACCGTCATACAGTAGGTTATACTGTGCCTGTATTCCTATGCACACGTTGAATGCATGTGGAGTTTTGTATGTGAACAATCATCTTAAGCAATGCACCATGGCCGAGAAAGGGATATGAGCAGTGATCACTCTTTTCCTCTCTCTGCTTCCATCTGGTGTCGTATAAAATATTAAACTTCTTTAAATTGTAATCAAATTCCCAATGACCTTTGATTAAATCCAGATGCACGTAAACAGTGGGCCCACCCTAGTCCTTGGTCTCTCCCTGAGGCTTTGGATCATCGTGAGGCTTGGCACAGGAGCTGGAACTAAGTCCTGGATTAGAGCTGAAACTTTGGATGAGTGGGATACTGATGTGACTCGACTTTGGTCAGGGGTGGATACAGAACTTTGAGTAGGACAAGACATGGACTCAAGACAGATATTGAGCTGACAAGTGAGTTATTAGATCACATTCACAGCATCATTGATTTAAATGTTACAGGTGGCAAGAAATGAGTAGGCATGCACATGAAAAGCATTACCAGATTGCCTGAACGTGTACATGCAACTGTAATAAAATGAGCTTTGAAACTGAATTTACAATGAATCATCCATCCCAAGTGTTAGATATGAAATTATGGGTTTGTGTCTCCAAGGAACAAAAATCATAGCTTGTGTGTATTCCTTTGCATAAACATGCCACTTGTTTTCATATCAATGTGCACAAATGACATTATGTGAGCATCTGTCTTGCAGTATGTTTGTGCACTGTTCTGTTTGTGTGTATGTAGTGAAAAACAGGCAGTGGACTGGGACGCTGACTCCGACTATCGACACAATCCTGGCACAATAATGTGGAGGGTGCTCCAAGAAATGCGGCTGGCGGGGCTCAGTGCTGCAACTCGATCCCTCCCTTCTAACAAAACACTGCAAAAGGCTCTGCAAGGGACACAGCTCTATTTTCTACCTGATAGTTTTCTTCATCTGTTATGTATCAATCAACTCTTGGGGATTATTGGGCCCTTTTTTGTCAATCTGTCAGCTTCCACATGAAGTTTATATTAAACACTTTTCAAATTGTGGATTTCTAAACTAGGAAGTCTCAGAGGAAAATCAGCCGTATATTCTGTTCGTATGCTTACAAAAACTGCATCAATCATGATTGACTGCAGCTGGTAATTTCTCTTTGGCAGCACAAAAGGATTTGTTTGACAGCACTCATTGGCTCGACCAATACTCAGAACAATGGGAAAGTCCAAGGAACTTAATAAAGGTGAATTGTCGATTTACAAGTTGGGGAAGTCTTTTGAAGCCATATCCAAATGATCCAGAATTGGCATCACAACGCCTGTTGTTTGCTAACTTGCCCAACCTTTCAGCCTCTTTTTTTGCAGTTGGTCTTTGTTTTGCCGCTACATCTCTTCAAGTCATGGGTATGTGTGACTGACAGATAGCAGCAGTTTGCTCACATATGGATAAACAAACACCAACTTTAATATTGTATTTATGCTACTATGCATGATACGTCCAATCGTCTTATGTCATGTTCCATCTTCTGATAAGCTGGAGATAGTCAGTCCATAGACATATGGACTGACAAACATACAAATATGGCACTGTGGCTGAGGTCTAAAGTGACATTTTAGTTCTATCTGTCTGCATTATTAAATTAAGAGGGGCACGATATGCAAAGGTGGATCTTAGTGACAATCTTTTGGTGCTGTTGAGTGTATGGTCTGTGTTTTGATATGAGTAATGCTAAGGAATTAAGCACTGCCATGTGTTTTGAAGAGCGGCTCTAATTTGCCAATCCAATCATCTAGTGTTGGCTGTTTTTAAACCAATGGAGTTGGGTCTTTCAACTGCCAACCTCTGTTGCCAGTGGTCCAGTGGACTTGGCTGAATCCGACTCCCTCCCTCTGTGCCACTTAGTGCAATGGTATACAGCCAGTAGAGTCTGATCTCTTGCAGAAATGGCCTGGAAAAAAAGAAAGGCACTGCCGGGGGCTGCAGGCCGGGTTCTAATCCTCAGCAGTATGCCCAATAGTCTTGGCTTAGGCTGAGCTGCTCTCAAATAGCCTCTAATTCGACTAATGTAAGTTCTTGGCTCCTTGGCTCTCTGCACAGACAAACTCTCTGCCAGTTTTTTTGATATTTCTATTCATTCTTTATCAGCAGCACTAATCTACTTATGATTGTGATAAGCTACTGCTTTGCCATACTCATGGAAACTGTGATACATGTACCTTTTTGCTAATTGTTTTATAGCCCCACATAGGTCAATGAACAATAGACAAAGGCTCAACATTGCCAGTGGATTCTCTTGGGGACCATCACTGCAAAAGTATAGGAGCTCAGAGTAGTAAAGCACAACAACAAAGAACTGTCCGAATGGCTAAACTATACCTTCCTACAAAATAAACCGCCTTTAATTGGTCACTCTCATTGCTAGTCAGAAGTGTTAATGGGCAAAGGGTGTTTGTACTGCTGTAATACCCCACTCTTGGCTCAAGCGTGCAGATTTTACCTTGTAGTTTGCTTGGATTGAGGTCAGATCCAGTACCTACTAGTGGTGTAATGATTCGTTTTAACAACGATTCGATTTGTATAATGATTTGTGGTTGCCGATACGATTCAAGGACGATATTAGAACGATACGACCCGAAAATATTCAGTAACTTTAAATCGATTCAGTAACTTTTTAGCCAAAAAGTCAACCAGTGTGAAATAAATACCTGGATACCAGACAGTGCAGGTGTAGTTTCCTAGATTGCCATTGCTTTTTGTAAGGGAAGCAGATATAAATTATTAATAATGCTGACTTACATAAGAATAAATGATCAGTGATGAGTACAAAAAATTTGTTAAAAATGCAATACAAAATCAGGATGAACAGAGGGTGGTATAGCTTGCCATAATTAATTATTTACTTTAAATAGTGCAATCCAAACCTACACTTTGCACCAAATGAGAGGCATTGCGCAAATTTCTCAGAAAATGAATGTGTTATGGTATCTTCAATTAGGTGTTGAAACTTTCTCACCTGTATGGGCCAAAGGAAGCAGGGTTTTTTTTGGGCTAATAATCCTCCTGATCAGAGCAGCCATTTGAAAGAACGGTGCAGCAACTAGTCAACTAATCAAGTCTGTGATTAATTCTGTGTGATAAAACATGACTTGAACTTTAATTTGATACCATTCACTTCTCTATCCCAAGTATTAAATAAGTTAAAGCAAATTCCACACCGCAAAATAGTGCCTTTGGGTCACATTGCTTTAACACTGAGTCATGACAAAAGCTGTGATCGGCCCACGGACCTTGGCAAGTACAACCGTAATACAAAATATATCATAACTTAGGCTGTGACATTTGTTTTAAAAGTCAACAGAGTAGCCATTTACATTTTTTTGATAATCAAAAAGTCCAGGGAAGAAAATCAAGTGTCATAAATGCTGCAGCATAAATGCTGTATTGTTTTTGCATTGTTTTCATGCCACACTACTAATTGCATATACACGGTAATTCCAGGGAAAATTAACATATTTTGCACAAATTTTAATGAAATTTCATCTGCAGATAGATATTAAAGTTAATTTATATCCTACATACCTCTTATCTTGTCCTGAAGCTTCGATCCATAAGTTTGAAAGGCTTGAAGTTGAATTTAACTTTTACAAATGAAAATACACCCAATATCATATGAAAAAATTGCATTTTTAAGGACGTCCCCACGGACTCTCCTAATTGAGCGCACGCACAGCGTTAGATTTGCATCGCTAAAATTCGGGGATTGTATTTGTAACATTCCTACATATGTGTTTTGACCTGAAACGCCGCGCCGGATGATGACATCACTAAGCATCACTGCTACTGGACTGTACTGTCCAGAGGCGTAGAAAAAGTCCTTACTTTGCATATTGTCCCCATTAATAGATACATAAACCGGATATGAACGTGCACTGCATACGTAACAAAACCAATTAACTTTAAATATATAAACTGAAATCGAGTACGTGAGCTGGAGTCGAGCCAAGCAAGCAGAGAGTCACTGTCTGCATTGTGTCTGTGTTA
Source organism: Dunckerocampus dactyliophorus (assembly GCF_027744805.1). Taxonomy (NCBI): domain Eukaryota; kingdom Metazoa; phylum Chordata; class Actinopteri; order Syngnathiformes; family Syngnathidae; genus Dunckerocampus; species Dunckerocampus dactyliophorus. The sequence goes on from NC_072820.1 coordinate 39,472,003, forward strand.
AAGAGTGAGAGGCACGGCTTCTCTCTCTAGCTGTAGGGAATCTGTCTGGGGAGAGGCAGTCGCTGTGTGTGACTGGCCAATCTCAGAGCGTGAAGAGTAAATACATAAGTAGTTATCCACTGAGGATTTTCCTTCATCACAATTACAGATCAAGAGCTGTACTCGTTTCATGCTTGTACTCGGCAAAAATACATTATCCGTAACGGATACTTGTCTAAAACGAGTATCCGGCTCATCCCTAGTCAGGAAGCCTAAAACCTAGTATCAAGAACATGACCGTAGGAATCTTGTCCTTTGGAATCCACTCAAACCATGGTTTTCAAACGATGAGTTTTTGTATAATTTGTTTTTTGTTTTAAAAAATGTTCAGTTCTCGTACAATGTCTCGGTTATCGTGCAATATTGCGCGGAACAAACTAGTGTATTTGCGAAATTGAATCTTGTTGTTTTAATGAAGATGTGGAGGGTAGGGGTTTACCCATCCATACTGATATTGAATATTGGTTCGATATCAGCAACAACAAAAAAATGAGTTTTGGCCTGCATCTAAAATCTTCTGTATAAGCACGCCGATAGCAGTCCATTCCAGCCTCCACTCCAGCATTTCTATCCAGCAGCGCCTGCATAGAGCCCACATGAACACAACAACACTGTGTGCTGATGTGCTAACCAAGTAGAAGTTGTCGGAATGATGTCAACGGTGTTGGATTTTTCGTTGAAGTCCGACAAAGACCTTGCAGCTGAGTGCAAAACTTCTGCACATATTTCCCGTGGTGGCACAGAACCGGGGAAGTTTAATAGGACCAATCTAATTGCGCATTTGAAGCAGCATCACAAAAAACAGCGTGAGAATTTTTACAAGACCACAGAGTTGATGAAACAAACCTCCAGCTCCCTCAAACAATCAACCCTATCCAAAACATTTGCAAACTCCTACAAGGCGGCAAAAAGTCATTACCTGTAACATACTGTATATTGGTAAAAGAATTGGCCAAATTATTGCGCTTGAGTCAGTGGTGAGTAATGTCAGGTTTAAATACCTGCTGTTGCTAAGCCTTTTCTAACATTCCACACTACAAAATAAGTAATAAAAGTATGTATGATTTGTGCTGATAATGGCTCAATATCGGTATCAGCGCATACTCAAAGCTGCAACATTGGTATTATATCGGAAGTGAAAAACTTGCATTGGGACACCCTTTGTGGACCAACAATACTCCCAGCCTTGCTTATTTATTCAGCCATCTTGGATCACACACCCATCATCAAATCTCGTGATACTTCGTTTCATATGGTATCCTTTAAAGCACATTCATTTTAGGTAAAGATGTTGACGAAACACAGATCACAAACGGTTGACTATGAGAAGTTGTGAAGACGTGTTGGTGTGGATCTTCTCCTCTCTCTCCCCTCCCATTTTCCCTCTACACTCCTCACTGTCAACAAGAGTCTTCAATGAAGGTGAAGTGTGGTTAAATTTGTTTTTGTTTATATTGTTTTTAAATACGAGCTTGTTTGTTATGGAAAAAGGGGCAGAGATAATAAGACTTGTCTTCTTTCTGCTCCCTTTCATTCTGGTTTGAAGAGTGTTTGTTTTAATGTCATATTGTTTTAATACTGTTTGTTTGTGCTCTTCTTTCTTTTTTGAATGAAATAAACTCTTGAACTATGAACTATGAACTAAATGTTCATTCATCCATTTCATTCGTCATTTATAATTATTCAATCAAATATTGTTTTCTGGATGCAAAACTATAATTATTCCCGATAAAACATATTTAAAAAATATATTTTTTACATTACATTATTTCCAATTGGAAAAATTGCTTTGTTTCTGTACATTCTTTTGGAATGAATTGATAATGAAAACCAAGCTACCACTATATGTATTTTCATTCCATTGCACACAACACCCCAGTAGTTAAACTAGAAATGAAAAAAAAAATAGGCCTACCTAGTAGGAAATGTTAAATTACTAATTCATTTATCCTCCTTGGAAACTTACTATAAAAATTGCATTAATTCACCTTCTTCAGTACTGTTACATAGAAAATCCAAAATCAATTCAACTTTGACCTGTGTTAGAACTTTACTGTACAGTTTGAATCACCTGCGTAACTTTTCCAAATAAACAATCTAAATAGAAGCAAGGTGTACACACTGGAAATGTCAAGTCTACTGTAACATAATCCAAATTTATAGCGTTCCGGTATACAGTCTGGCCATTAAATGAAATGTTCATTTCATTGTTTGACAATCGTTACAGCATGCAATGAAGAGAGGGAACTTTTTAAACATACGGCAAGGAAGTGGTTTGTTTTTTTTTCAAGCAGCAGCAGCTTTCTGGCTCCTTGTTTCCTGGTTTAGAGTACAAGCCGAAGTGTATAATGAGAGCCCTGTAAACCTTTTGGTGCTGCGGTCAGAGAAGGCTGCAATGTAGTGAACGTAATTAGGAGCAATGTGAATTGTAGTACCACCGATGTGGAAGAAGTTAATATCTCTGGAAACGTGGACCACCTCAGTGTGGGTTGACGCTCGTGTACTTAAGAGTAAAACAAATACCCAAAGTGTTGTGAGATGTGGTATTTTAAGATCATCATAGTCCCTTGTTAGAATAGGCACACTCCAGAGTAATTTAAAATTAAACCTGACACCAAAATTTACTTTGCGACAAACCCAGTAATTGAGCTTTTCCAGACAATAGGGATAATGAGAAACCTAGAGAGTGCAGCAAAGGGAAATTGTTGGCTCGTTTGTGACAAGGTGACCAGATGGCTACTTTAGAGGAAATGTCTGTCAAATAAGAGCAAAAAAAAAAAAAAAAGGAGTCTCTGAGGGTTGTGTGTTTGCAGTGTGTTTGCGTTGCTGTGGATTTCTCCTGCATGCTACGAAAGAGACCACAAATCTGATCAAGCCCCTTATAAATTTAACACACACGCATGAATAAAAGCACATTCGCAGCTCCTCTGGCCTAGCTTAGCATCACAATAAGGCGGGGTCCTTTCCTAAATAGCCATGTTATCTAACCTTGAGTGGCAACAGAATGTCTTTTGGATCTGTGTTGATATGTCCTTCCCCACCCTGAGAGAAGATAAATGAACATACTTAGGAGCAATATCCAAAAATGCATAATGTTTCTACCCCGTTTAGGGTTTGTTTTGGAATTGTTGTGGTTTGCTTTTTGGCCCAGAGAAGCGTTACAGATGACCACATAACAACCAGCCAAAGATGTGTCCACTTGTTTCTTTTTCTCATCTGTGTTCAATCCAATTTTGTGATATACTTTAAGGATAAACATTTTAGGACACCACAAAGGGAAGTGCATTTGTGAGGTCAGTGGTGACGGCCACTTATCTTGCTCAGGGTCATCGTTGAGCAGGAGCCCATCCCAGTTGACTACGGGCGAGAGGCAAGGTACACCCTGGACATATACAGTATATATAGGGGACATTAAGACACTATAGACCAGGGGTCAATAATCCGCAGTTCTGGAGCCGCATACAGCTCTTCAGCCTCCTTGTTGCGGCTCCCTTCGCTGAGTGCAGTGATTTTTTTTTTAACACCGAAGTAGGGGAAATGTGCATTTTCGGAATGGATGTGAAATATCCGACTCACTGCAAGTCTGTGAATGCATCTATGAATGCATAGACTGCGTTCTTACTGCTGATTGGATGAGCAAGGGAGGGAGTCTCACTGAGTCTCACTTCGTCTCACGCAGTAAAATATACCTGTGTAACTACGGGAGCAAAGCAATATGTTTTATAACGAGAAGCGCGCTGTAGCGATGCGCTCGGAGCCTGTGACACGCTAATCGCCGAGGTGGTGACTATGGGAGAGGCTAATAGTGTGCCAAAGGAGCTGTATATGGTTTCACTTTCACGTCTCCAAACACCAGAAAAATTTCACAACGACATCAGGAAAAGTCTTTACATTTGTCGCCAGTCACGGTTCAGAAAATAAGTCACCAAGAGGGTTTGGAAGGTTGCCAAATTAATCGAGAAAATCTATATTTTCCATCATCGAAATGTTCAGCTCCTTCAGGACATTAGGCTATCTATCAAGAGTTTTAAAAAAATTACCACATTTTATTTTAATTCAATATTTTCTGTGGCATTTTCCTTATTAAAAATGAATGAACGATTTTGATGTCGCCCTCCATTGGTGGAAATAAATTTTACATTTAACATTGCATGTAACATTCTGCTTATTCTGTGAACGGTGGCATGGCTCAGGTCGTACAGTGACTGTCTCCCAACCTGATCCTCAGTCGATGAACAGATTTCAACACATTTCTACATTTCAGTTCAGCTTCAGCATCCGCATACTGATGGCATGTCTTCATTTTGACTCTGTGGATTATTTTCAAGTATTTCTATGGCCTTCTACGATGACAGGTGGTGGGCATCAAAGATAACTTTTTTTTTAAATTTGTCCTTTCAGGTCAGTGTTAAAATAAAAAAAAATCTATAATTTTTTTTCATGTCATTTGCTAGACCTTGACTTGAATCCAAAATTGGATTTTATTTAAATTTTTAATTGGGATCCCTGATATATGAGATTAATCATTTTCTGACTACCGTAATTTGAGTATGCGCATAATTGGAGTGAACAATAACTGGATTACATTTTTTTTTTTAATTAATCATGTTATGTTGCAGGTCATTAGGCTACAACTTTTTGTCCACAACAAAACATTATTGCCAATTTTCACAAATGTCCTTGTAGTTTCAAGTCTCTTACTGATGAACAGAGCCCAAGATGGTGCGACAATGCAGTTTCTGTTATGTTAAGTCTTTCATGTAAACGACAGCATGATTAAACATGAAGAGTAATGTACAAAAACAAGAAGAAAAAGACATAATCATTGAAAAATGTGTGATGTAATATTTCTAATCACATGTCATATACCTTTTTTGAATTGTTTTTGTTTTTCATCCCTCGTCTTGACAGAGCAAATATACTTACAAGGGAAAATACTTTCTGTGCTTGAATGGGCCGCTGAAGTCTGATGACACCATTGACTGCAATGCGACTGTAATTTATATAGCACCAATTCACAACAGAAGTTACTCCAAGGCACTTTACACAGGAGCAAGTCTAGAATCATGCTTCTCGTATATTAAAGAGAACCAACTGAACTCCACATGAGCAAGCACTTGGCAACGGAGGCAAGGAAAAACTCCCTCTCGGGAAAAAACCTAAAACAGAACCCAAGCTCTGTGGGGTGGCTATCTGTGTCGATCGGTTGGGTTGAAATAAACAGACAGGATAGAGGGGTTTAGCAACCGGGGGAGGGAGGAGAGAACATGGTGACAACAGTCCCATGATGACAGCGATGACGGACAGCACCGCCCACTGTCATCGGCCTCCCCAACACCAACAACGAGCAGATAAATGTGAAAGTGCAATGGTGCCCTGATGGCCGTACCCCCGAAAGCAGGGAGCACCATGGTTAGTAACATCTGTCCTGGATGGGGATGACACAACAGTGGTGATGGATTAATGCCCCTTGTGTACTGTTTACACTCGGTATGTGTGTTCAGTACAGTCATCCCTCACCACGTTGCGGTTCAAATTTCACGGCTTCACTATATTCATGTTTTTCAAAAATATGCAAATTAATAAATCGGGCTGTTTTGTGGTTGAATACAGTCTATTGTAAGAAAAAAATGCAATGCAATGTATGTGTTTTTTTTGCCTAAATTAAGAATTTTCATGCACAATAATGGCTAAATGACCTCAAAAACAAATATAAGGCATTAAGAAGACGCATTCAAATTGTGGATGTAGTATTCTAGACTGGTCACTAGGTGTCAGTAATTTTACTTTAATGTTCAGTGAGACACGCATCAGACTTGATCGTCGCAACAGGCTTTTATTGCAGGTTTAAATGATCACACAACAGGCACAATAATAATAATAATAATTGTAATAATAACACGGGCTACTGTTGCAGCCGTAACTCATGCAAACCTAAAACTCAACTCTGAACCCCTGACGTCACATCCTATTCGGAACGCTTTTTTACTTCACGTCTAGAGGGCTCGAATAATGTTAAAAACTGTATTTAGAAGATTGGAAACAGGTTTTCGACTGTATGCTCTAACTACAACAATATTCCATTTATAAAGAAGGAATCCTACTTTGCGGAGATTCACTTACCACGGTCTGGTTTGGAACCAATTAATCGTGATAAACGAGTAGTTTATATATAAATATAGAAATGCCATTTAATGGTAAGTACTATCTATGCAAGCTGAAAGAGCCAGCGTGTCGTGCGCCTCTTTACTTCCAATTTAGCCAACATCCATTGTGTGTGAGGTGACATATGGGGTGATAGTAAGATGTCAATGAGCTTTTCACCCACACAACATGAACTTGAAAATGTTCAGTGGAACACTCAGAAACCACTAATGGCTTTAAATGGTGAATGACATCACAGCTGTTGGGCCTCTTGTCATTTTTCATTTTAATGCCTCGACTGCCGCAGCGGCTGAAGACATGACGTCCAGGTTGGCCATATGCACTTCGGAACACAGTATATCAAGATGTCAGGGAAAATGCAGAAGGCCAGTATCATTGTTCAAAACACATTTAGCTTCAATAACTCCCATGATAGTAAGTGGATGATGGCCTGTTTTAAGACCTCATCGAGCAAAACAATAATCCTATCTCAAACTCATGTTAACTCATTCAATACCAAAGATGTATTTATACGTTTTTATAAACCTGAATGCCCGACGCAACTGCACACTAATCGATGTCATTGTCACTGAGGTTTTAAGTCATAAAAACGGCCACAAGGTGGCAGAAGTGCATTTGATAACAGCTTGGCATGGGTCGTTTGCATGTATAAACACACTCGACAGCAAGGAGGAAGTGGAAGCACATGGAGGAGTGTAGCATGCAGAAGGTTATGCATTGTAGGGAAAGTTTAACGCATGCACACAAACACTTGCGTGCATGCGCGCTTACAGGCGTGCACACGCAAAGTTTAATTCCACATTAGTTCATGGTGTTACATTTGTAAATAAATTGTTATTTTGATGTAAAACAGCCGTTTTTGTGTTGTTTATGTTGTGGTACAGTTGTTTAGATATTTGAGTTGTCGCAAAAGCAAACAATTTGTGTCAAAGTGAAAGTTATGCTTGAAATTTATCTTTTCACAAAAAGGTGTTTTTCTCCCTTTTATTGTTGGGAACTGATATTTTCCTGAAACTTACCTATGTTCTACGACTACTAAAGAACGGAAAAAGGTCGAAGCAACAAGAAACTCAAATAGCTCGACTCCTCAAAGTTAGACTTCTACAATAATTGGTGTGTATGACTGTAGATGACCGCCTGAAGAGATCTTTATGTCACTTTCTCAATTAGTAACAGTGCCTCCTTGTGGCAACAGGAAGTGACAACTGAACACATGCCTTATGCTGTACAAAAGCCCACTCCTCTGAGTTAATTTATTGAATCACTTTCACATTTATACAGGGAACATTAAACAGATTGATGATATGAAGCATGATGTTTCATTACACGTGGTGGATGGAGCCTGGCGGCAAAGACTGCTCCTTGCCATTAGCAAGCTTTAATTATGTTTGATAATATAGCGATTTGGCTAAATTTAGCTACTAACTTTTGTTATCATTAAATCAGTGACATGCAAAATGAATAATGGTAACATAAAAAAATATGAACATTTGTCCATTGAATTGAATTTGTATTTTCTGCATAATTCCAATGATTTTTAACATTCTCTTAAGTAAGAGTCGCTAAATTTGCACATTTCCTGATCAAATAACGGGGAAGAAGCCTCTTGGCTTAGTGCGCAAGCCCAGCTGAATGGATGAATAAATTTGACTACCAACTAATTTGACTTGCATATCCAAGCTCACCAGGAGGTGATCAGACTTTTACAACAAAGTATCACAGTTTTTCCTGGAGAAGGATAGGGTGCATGTACTTCATATACAAAAGGTAAGACGCGAATGATTTTCGGTTTATAAAAAAAAAAAAAGCAAATGGGATTAAGAAATATTTGGAAACAAAATGTGTAACAGAAGTGAATTATTCTCTACTTTTCCTTGTTATCCTCTTAATGCGAAACCTATGTTGTTATTGTTGGTCGCCTCTCTGAGACTGCTTTTGTATATGTGTACGAGCTACAGACAAGGATGTGAATACCAGCCAATCGCGAGTGACCAGTTAGCTTCTTCAGTCTGAACAACAATTGACATAAATTTTTATGCAATTTAACTCGTAACTGTGAAAAAATACTGACATTTTTTTGTAAAATCTGTTCTTTTAAACTACTCCTTGTAACATATGCTAGCCGTTGGCAGTGTTTTTTATTTTTTATTTGAGAAAAATGTCATTTTTAGCTGGTGAGATACAGCAGCTTTATCAACTCTTACTGAAGCTGGTCTGCAAAAAAGACCCCCCAAAAAATGTGCTAATGTAATTCTTTGATTTTTGTTGAACTGAGGTCTGGCATGCGCCGCTGATATCTCATGGTGGCATGATGGCAGGGCATATTTTGTTTTAAGTGTTGAAGTGTGAAAAAGCTGCAAAAAAGACAAACATGCAGTTCATCCTTTGAGCTCATTAAACTGAGGTCCATCGAGGTCTTGAATGTGCAACTTTTTTGTGCAACTTTAGGGACTTTTTCCGTTAAAAACAATACAGATAGAAAGCTGAATAAATACTTTACTCTGAAAGAATGTACCTCACACAGCATCATGTACCTCAGACATCCCAAACCTCCCCCACAGTCTAGTGTTTATCAGAGCCAACCGCCACCCCCAACTATTCCACCAATGCAGACAATCACATATTGATCGCTTCCTATTACATGACTTTGCTGAGCCAAAGAAATTCACAAGTCCACCACCGGTGTCAATGGAACCTAACTGACTTTCCATGGTGTTCATATCGAACAAAAATGTGGACCGCCATGAATGCATGCAGGTTTGTGGTCTTTTTAAAAAAAAAATATTTGTGAGCTCACTCTGCAACAGCGTGATATTGCCATTAGCTTATTAGATAAAGAAGGCAGTTAAAGGGAACAGAAAAAGACTTAATTATGGAATTATGTTTGTACCATTAGCTTTAGCATCAGTCCGAAGCTTGGTAAAATGTAACGCTGATATTACAGTTTTGAAGTCTCGCCAATCCAGCCCCCTTAACATGTGACTAGAACAGGAAAAAATGACCACAAAGAAATTGGATTGGGAAATACTTGCAAGCAGTCAAATTAACAGAGCTGAATTAAAACATATTTTCCTGTGAGTGAATTCATGGCTTTATCCATATTCACAAGCAAATTAAAGTCACAGCATATACACTGGGGCTTTGCACCAACTATATGTAAAGTCTACTGTGGCCTAACAAGATTAAAGTGGAGTTAAACAAGACTCCCCCAGAAGTTATATAACATGTCTGCACTTTTTATTCCAAAGCAGTGTCATTTACTGTAATATGCTGGCAACATTTGGACTTTTTTCTCTACCCCCACAGAAACTTAATCCAAAACCTTTTTAGAGCCTTATTTATTCTTGATTAGTATCACCTCACAAAGCTATAACCATGTTTTTCATTCAATATATCATTATAATTGGCCACTTATTTTGTCGCTGCTGCCGTGCGATAAACATGTTTAGGGTTTTGGTACCAGGTTGGTGCTGTTGGGCAAAGTAAGTCGTGTACATTTGAATGTGGAGCATTCACTCCTGTATGTTTCATTTGGCCAAGCAAGCAAGAGACACGAAAGCAATTAATTACAATTAGGTTTTCCCTCCACCTGCCAAGCGGATTGCAGCAGGGTTCATTACAAATGTAATCTGAAGTCCCCAACAGGAAGCAAAGTCGTATTTGCAAAATTTTATGGCTATGAGAAGACAGATGTTGACATTTAATGTCAAGCAGTTGGAAAGCTAAGCTTGACAAAATGAGCAGAAAGGAAACTGTAGACTGGATAGAAGCCCACGTCCACTTATAGTTTGATTACTGAGGGGTGTGTCATAGCACCAAGGAAGAACTGTGTTGCGTGTGGTCATTATCTGTAACTGATGAACCAATATCTCTGTCATAATTCAATGTATTTTTTGAGTCAACCTCGGATACACGTCAATCCCTCTTTTTCAAGACCTTTTTTTGAAAAAAATATGTTTAGATAGAGTGAGGGAACGATATTCGAACCACGATATAGTGAGGGACGACTGTATAAAAAAAATTGTGAACTATTATTGCAACAACACATCATCAGTAGGGTAAACCTAACATGTCCCACGACGGTCTAACCCAGCTCACATTCCCTATTAGTGGGTGAACAAGCCAACGCTTGGATTGCCTTTAAGTAGAGGATATATATTAAGTTCAGATTGTTAAATTGATTAAAGCACAAAAAAGAATTAAAACTGGGTATGTTACAATTTTTTTTGCAGTGTTCTGACTTTGTTTCACTGTCTTCCACACCACTCTTTTTATAAATCATGTTGTTTTGTGGTTTAATACGGCCTATTATTAGTCAAAAGATATCTTATATATGCATTTTTTTGCATAAATTAAACATGTCCAAGCATACAAATGGCTAAATGAACTAAAATACCAATATAATCGTAATAATTATAAAATACGATAATTCAAATGACGCACTCTACTCCACTAGTCACTAGGTGTCATTAATGTTACGGTAATGTTTGGTGAGACACACAATCACCAGGCTTGATCACCGGAACAATAGGTTATTGCAGGTTTGAATCATCTCACAAGAGGCACAATTGATACATATTTGGCTTTGATTTTGTCTAAACTCACTTTGCCTGATATATATCGTATATCAATATTCAACCTACATACATCGGGATAAGAATTTTGGTCCATTTCGCCTTCTGGCTCCACTGTTGGTTGTTAACTTGCATAACCTTTGAGCTGCTTTTTCTGAGGGGTGTCACTATGCATCTCTCCAGGTGTATGTGAGTGACAGGAGGAAAAGCTCTGATTCCCTCGGGGAGAAGTTGTTTGGCGCCACCTTTTGATTTGTATGTTTTTGTATGTTTAAATCTCAGATGAGATAATTAAATGGTTCATAATAAAAGTTGAATAAAAGTTGAAAAAGTTGAATAAACTCTGATAATGTGGTGTTGTCCACATATGGTCATGTTGTTTACATGTTTTATTTCGCTCACTTCCTGACCATCCACACTGTATGCTGATTACAATAAACATATCTCACCATGAGAACTGTTGGTGGACTAGAGCGGCTACGATTCACAGCAAACAGACTTCACTACGATGTGCTGCGTTGAATGATTAGATTAGAAAACGGCAACGTCACTTTACACTATGGAGCGGGGCTAGCCACCTGCCATGTGCGGGCGAGGTGCATCCAAGCAGCCTCCGCCCTGCCACGGAGTATAGAGCGGGGGATATCCACCCGCCGTGGCCGAGAAAGGGGGCGTTTCAGACACAAACATGGCACTCTCTCGGACAGTTCAGTAAGGTAGATTCCCCTTGCTACAGTAAATACAACTTACAATGAACAGGCTAAGTCAGATATCGGTGTTAGCCGGCTAGTTATAAATAAATCGAGAAAACCAACAATTTAAAACATGGCGAATATTTACGTGGAGTAGCAAATGATTGAATATTTAATAAACCATGAGTGACGTTACTGTGAGACTCAATATTTATGCATAAATACTTACATTTATATGTTTCTTTCGGTCTCCGCGCTTCCATCTTCTTAGCGGTTGTTGTAGCTCCGCCTACCCCTTCGTTTCAAGTGTAGTCAGTGACCACACTTATTTTCAAGGGGTGTGTACCCCTTAGCACTTACCCCTTAACCCTCGGTTTAAGGAGAATTGGGACACCACTTGGTTCTCGTGAACGCGCAAAACCTCGGGGTAAGGGGTTGAATTCGGATTCAGCCTTAGTCACCGAAAAAGAATGCTGACATAGCATTCAGGATTTAGTCAGTGCACAGATTTGTTCTTAAACCCGATTTGACACTGAGCCTAGTAACCACTAGATAAGGTGCTGGGAAGTGGGATGGTACACATTTGGTACAATTTACAACATCTGGCAATAGAAAAGCAAACAGCAAACACAATCAAGCTGTGCCACTTGGTGGAAAGAACCTGCAAAAACACTTAAAAACACTATAATGTGCAAGCCATTGCGTGTAGTTGGCGACAGCTCTTTTCAAAGAATCACTCCACACATGGGCACCAACTGCTCCTCTGGGGTTTTATCTCAAACAGTCTTTTGAATACCTGCCATCTGCGTATATGTGGGTTTGGAATTTGTCACTTATAAGTAATACAACTCTGCTGAATCCAGAGTAAATGTAGTGGATGTACACTTTCCTGGATAAGAATTATAAACAAAGACATAAAAATAGACCTGTGGTTTGCCATTGTTGTTTTAGTAGTGAGTAGACTGAACACTTAACAGCCATGTACAAGCTACCACAGATGGCCTTTTCCAGCGTTTGGAGCAGTGCTTCTCAAATATTTTCTGTCATCCCCCCACTGGGGGACAGAAATGTTTCCGCGCCCCACTGATTTGAAATACTATTGAGAAACTGATAATATCTTTTTAGTTATCTGTACTGTACAGACGGAACTCAAAACTGAAACCAGCAAAACGCAATGGAGAGCAGCACAGCTTACAAGCGTATTCAAGAGTCAAACTGCATGCTGAGTACGTCAAATTCATGCATGTGTGCATGTCTGCACTAATATTGAAAGTCCCCCCTGCCCCTCACGCCCCCCCGACAGTTCACCACGAACCCCCAGGGGGACCCGCCCCACTATACTGTACTGTATAAACAGCCAAGAAACACTTTTCATGCAGTTTTAGTTGCAAAAACTGCCCAATAAAATTAAGCGCAAGGATAACATGTAAACTCCACATAGAAATTTTAACTGGAACCTGTTGCCGTAATGCTAACAACAGCAACTTTTGGTACGGTTGCTACTAAATTGTCACACAAAAAGGTTGACAACAACAGTTTAGAAGACCCTCTTTCATTGCAGGGTGTGAAAGAGGCATGTGTGTCGTCGAATACACGCTGGGTGGAGTTTACTTTTGTTTATGGGAAAGGAGACATGTACATTGTGAATATGAAAACATCGCCTTTCCATACCCAAACACACACATGCACACAGACTGACATCAGCCACACATTCCACCCATGCAGAACAAAAACTGGAGACAACTGCAATGTCCTCAGCTGCCGGGCTCTGTTGTGTCGTCCAAAAAGTGTGATGTTGTGGAGTTTGTCCAATCAGATTGCTCCCCATTGACATCATATCCCCTCATTATCACTTCAACTGGGAGTCGGAGTTACCTTGGCAACATGAGTAATTCTTTGTCAGGCCCCCCTGTCATTTGACAAGCATTCATGTTTTGTTTTTATTTTTGCTAAGTAGCAGTTTCATTAGAATGCAGAATAAGAAGGGCAGAGAGGTGATGTGGCAGTGAATTGCCTGAACTTCACTTTTGAAGTTTTCACACAGCCATGACAGCACTCCAGAGTATGAGCATGCATACGCAGAACCCAAGTTTGCTCTTCCCATAGTGCCTTTGTTGGGCCATTTAGCCCAGCCAATCGGCTTCTCTCTGAACTCTCACAACTTCATCAAAGAGGAATGAGCGGAGCAAGGAGGGGAAAAACAAAAAAAGGAACGAGAAAAAGCGGAAAAGGCTCAATTTTACTAATCACATCCCCTCAGGGGTTCAGCAGCGGAGGTGAGGGCGAAGTAAACAATTTTTTTTTTATTTAATTATTTTTGGGGGTGATGTTGTTAGTGAGGTGATTAATGCAGAGCCCCTCCCTGTTCTCTGCCCCTTTCTTCTGTTTTGGGACCCCCCCCCCCCCCCCCCCCCCCACACACACACACACACTCTGGTAATTAATTCACAGCAGAATTAATTAGTGTGAGAGTGGGAAGGGGAAAGCTGTCAACTTGAAAGGAATGTGTGCAAGAATATTTAAACAGAGAGGAACACTGAAACACACAAAAGCATATGGTTGTACTGTATAATATAATGACATTTCCCCTGATGTCATTTTTATGACAACAAGGCTGTGTCACCGTCCATGCTATTTGTTTGAGGGATTTGGATCATCGGAGATTTTCCTTTTAGTGTTGTTCTTGTTTTGCACGTTGATTATTAGTTTGCTGCTGGTCATCAGCTTGCAGTAACCCTTCTGTGTTTTTCACCAGTTCTGAACCCGGCGTTGGGCTCTCCAAGCTGCGTCTTGTCTGTCACAAGCCATGTCCATACTGACACAAACATACCTTTTAATATTTATTATTATTCCAGCAACTACATAGATTTTTGGGATAGGTTCAATATTAATTAATGGGATATTTTTATAGTGAGAGCATAGAAAACCTGTTTATGACTTTCTAAATAGGAAAAGGCTTCTTGAGACGTCATCTGTACTTCTGTGAAGAAGTAAATCACAGTCTATCATAGACTTTTTGCAGTTGGGTCCACCTGCGTCCGCCATTTTCAGCACTAACTTTGATACGGTCTAAATTAGGTTAGCCCTAAGGCGAGTGGCAGTCTGCAGAATGTAAAAGGGGGCAAGGATGACAGAGATAAGAGATGAAGATATTCTGATAGTTGGATTAAGAGTCTTACTAATGGAATATGACGCATAGACACTTGGATGATGACAGAAATACAAGAGCTTTTAGAGAAGGCAAGCAAGAAGGGGTGAAATAAGTGCCGTGTATCCTGTTTCCTCTGTTTTGCTTACATTTTCCTCATCAGCTGCATCATTTTTTCAAGTTTGTCTGTGAGAGCAAAAGTGTTGTACTTCTACTAACATTAGGACAAAACTGTTCCTCTGGAATGACTGCTTTCTAAACTCAATCAAGCACTTTTCCATTTGATTTTGGATTGAACACCGGTTTATTTAAGTGCGGATGAATTGCTCGAAAGGCGTAACGAATCTCTGGACTGGCACTGCACGTCTCTCGCCTAATTGGGTAATTGTATTAAGGAATTGCAATGTGCTTATTCATTCTTGAGTATCGTCTCCATCCCTTTTTCATCAATTGGACGCTGCCTCTCTTTTCCTGTCTCCCACCCTTTCATTGTGTCCTCTTTCCCCCTTGGCCACAGTCTCACCTCATGGTTCTTTCCTCCCACTCGCTGATCCACATCCACGTCCATTTTTCCACCTACCTACACACTGTTTCACCTGGTTTGTTCTAGTGAGATCATTATTCAAGCCTCTCTTTGCAGAATAAGCCCCAGGAAATCATGTGTTTACCAAAATCCTGCATATTTTAGTTGCCACTGTTAAAAAGCCCTGCAAATTCTTAAAAGTGGTTAGCATTAGAAGGCCGATTTACTAGCGTGTTTACCAAAATCCTGAATATTTTAGTTGCCACTATTAAAAAGCCATGCAAATCCTTAAAAGTGGTTAGCAACACAAAAACAGCTCCCTATACACTATCAATGTATGTATTCATATATACAGTATATGCAGTTCGTAGCAACACTTATACTGTATGTTTGCAATGATTGCTTTTTTAATATAAGTTTCACAAGGGATGTGAGAATCTCTCTTTGAATGTTCTGAACTCCTGTTTCAATGCCAGTGTTGTATTGAGCAGAGTAATGCTGCCAGGAGGATTTGCACCATTAGCGGAAGTCTGTGCAGATGAACTTTCCATAGCTGGTGTGATGTTCTTCTTCAGAACACAAACTAGTTGAGACTGAAACAACAGCGCCTCTGCTGGTAGCAGCCAAGTACTGCACCCCATTTCGCCTCAATTGAGTCAGTTCGACAAAAATGACTGAATTCTCAACAATTAATTGTTATGCATCCATCCGTAGCAAAAAAAAAGCCTCTTTAGATAAATTTTGGAGATGAACAGAGTAATAACCAGTGCTGTTATATCATATCTATGTTAATATGTTATATTTGTATTTTTGTGTCGGTTTTTTATCTGCAGTTTGTTAAAAATAAAAAATAAAAATATTCCATTTATAAATAAGGAATACTAATTCGCGGACATTCACTTGCCACGGTCGGGTCACAAACCAATCAACCGTGACAAATGAGGGATTCATGTACAGAAATTGTAGCCATTTAATTCACTTCAGTAGGTGCAGTATAGATAATAAAATGACTTCACAAATATTTAGTACGTTCCATCAATCGTTTAAAAGTCTGATTTCTCCAGTCAGTATGAACCTTGTGGACTTTCATGTCGGCTGGCACAGGATCATTGCTGGACCCCCAGATTCAAGCTTGATCCAGTGAAACCCGATTCAGCCAAAATAGAGAGAGGGTGGACCGCTTCAATTTTTTATCATTTGCTCATGTTTCCATTAGTGTTACACTAACTGTTCTTGTTTTTATTCCTGGGTGCCTTTGTTAAATAAAGTGGCTCTTTGGGTGCTGTGCCTGGGAAACTTACTGCATCTGTTTCTCTTGATGGCATCCAGATGTGTTCAGTTTCTCACTATAAGACGTACAACGGGCCTGCTTTTTGTCATTCAAATGCCGCTCCAGCATTTCCCCATGCGGGACACGATCGAAAGGAACGATGGCATCCTAGTTCTCACTTATGAATCACTTCATTTTAGATGCAGTTTTTCTTATGGTCTTTGTTATTTAAGAGAAATTAAAGCTTTAATTGAAGTAACAGCTGACACAGGACTAAGTCAAAGACAAATAAAGTTTGATTTCTGAAGAGTGAATAGAAATTGAACCACCAGCTAACCTCATTCTCTTTTCCACCTGAAGTCCTGAGCACTTAATGGAACTACAACATGTTCTCTGCTAGCCATGCACAGTCTGGTAATGTCTAATGCCAAATTATCTTATATTAGATTAGAGAGAGGTTTGCTACAGCGATTAAACCAAGATGTGTGTGTGTGTGTGTGTGTTTAAGCTTCAAATTCTACCTTAAATATATTTTGTAGGCATGTGTGTAATCCGTGCTGTTTTTCCCACCTCTACATTGTGTTGTAGTCATGTAAACACGCCGCTAATCAGTATCGGTGTGCTTGTGTGGCATGTGTGTGTGCGTCCAGATAGCGTGGGTGTAAAGTGATAAGGCTAAGTGAATGATTCGCTTCTTTAAACAAAGCCGAACGGGACACAAGGAAGAGGGCAGGCTACCTCCATGGGAATCCTGATGTTTGGTCAATTTATGAGAGGTAACTGAAAAAAAGTTGGAAAATCTTGGAAGCAGCGGGAATAATGCATTTTTGAGGCTCCATGCAATGCAAGTGATGGTCAGAAAACAGTAAATAAGTACATAAAAACCATCAACATGCTTGAATACAACAAAGTGGGTCAAATGTGCTCTGATCTAATCCTGAATCCTTCTTGTGAGAGCCCTAGAAACCACTCATGAAGCAGTAGCAAATTAACATAAAGATGAGGTGTTAATTGCAGCAGGTCGAAAAAACAAACACACAGGCACTGGGAACAGTCTGGCCACTAAAATATCCTAAATTTGATATCCATCTATTTCTGTATATCATTTATACATTCACAACCATTCACGGGTCCGCACGGTGGCCTAGTGGTTAGCATGTTGGCCACACAGTCAGAAGATCTGGGTTCGAATCTTGGTTGGGCATCTCTGTGTGGATGTTTTTTCCGGGTACTCTGGTTTCCTCCCACATTCCAAAAACATGTAATGTTAGGTTAATTGGCCACTCTATTGTCCATAGGTATGAATGTGAGTGTCTATATGTGCCCTGCGAGTGGCATAGAAAATGGATGGATGGATGGACAACCATTTGCACTGTCACTGAGTGCGAACTGAACCCCATCAGCCGAGTAGTGATGGAAATTTTGACTATTTTTAGTCTTCCGGTTCTTTCCACTAAAAAGATCCAGCTCTTTCAGGTCCCAAGTGGCTCCTCAGATTTTTTTGTTTGTTGTTTTTTTATGTGTATTGTGTAAAATGAATTACCAATGTAAAAAAAATACATGATACCAAATGTACATTTATTTAAACATTGAACAGCTACAAAAATGGAATGTTTGCTATATTATAAAAACAAAGACCCATCTCTACAGACAAATTAGGTAAAAATAGGTCAAATCTCTTCATACAAATTTGTCACGAACGAATCGGCTCTACGAGCAGCACAGAGTGTTTACCCCAAAACCCCTTCCCTTGCTCAGTGTGGACGCAGCGCCGCCACATATCTTCACCAATGACATTTGCGTTTAACAGAAAAAAGTCGTCCCAACTACGCAAACCGGCTCCTGTTGTTCATTTCAAAGAACATAACTAGCCGTTACAAATGAACACATAACTTCTGTTATAGATATAGGCATCTTTCTGCTGAGCTAGTTTGTCCGTAATCAGAATAATAAAGATAATTAAGAAAGTTTCCTCTCTGTGTGTAGCTTGAGACGTCTATTCATTGCTGCCTATGATACACTTTGGAAAGCTGCACATTTGTATGTGGCACAAACGTCCATATAAGAACAAAGTAAAGTAAACTGGGCTCATTTAGCACATCGGCTTGTAATTTTGCTATGTGAACGCTGAATGAATGAAACATATTAGATTGGAAATATTAAAGGAAGACGCCGTACCAGCTTTACAGTCATGGCAAATTGCATATTTACAATCCGAACGCGAAACTTGGAAATAATTCCAGACCGCAGACATACTGGCATACCAATATTGTCTTCAGCAGATAAAATGATACTGATATGAAATGTGGTAATGACGCTCAAATAATAAATGAGTTTTCCATTGGCAAAAGGATAGTTTCTGATCTGAATTTTGCTTTTAAATGCACTCATATTGTGTAATATGGCTCTCTTAAAATTATAGGGCAGATTATAGCCATTTCAGGGAAATTGCAACCAGTAGAGTCCTAAAAAGGACATTTCCAAATAAGATGGAGCCATGCACACATATCAAAATTGGGAGTGTCGCAAAAACAATGTACCCCATTGTGGAAACAGCCATGAAGTCATCACACACACCACTTTTGGGTCTTGTAGGTTTTGAGGTTAGCGTCCTTTGTAATGTTTTTTAGGAGTGCGGTCTGCAAACAGAGCACACGGTACAAAAAAAAAACACACTTTTTGACCTAATGTATAGTTTGTCTCACTGCTTTTCAGTATTTTCACATCCGGAGAAATGCATAAACATTTATCACTCCGACTATAAAAGTGTTAAGACACACCCTCTTACACAAAAACACACCTACACACCTACAGCCAGACCGCTGGATAAGCCTCATTTGGGCTGGTGTGTAACTGTCTCTGTGTTACACATAGCGTGGCTCCTGCAGTCACACAACAATACAAGATCCTCTACACTAAACAGATACGTGGAATATGACTAAACACTCACGGATCAACGCAATATGCCCCTGCTACCAGCGTCATACATCACCTCCATGTTATGCTCCATATCGGGCCCACCAATCCCCAACCTGTGTGCACCTGTGTTTATGTCTGTGCCATGCCTCCCCTCCCTTTGGGTGGAGCTCGAGCATATAATGATGATGCACATGACTTTCTTAGCTACTGCCACCAATTATGACAAATTACTTGTTTAAAAAAACAAAAACAAAAAACCTTTTGATTACATTTTCGACAAAAACTGTAACTATAGAAATACTGTAGTAAAACTTTCCATATATAGTAGTGAGTCAACGCTCCATATGTGGATTGACTGAATATTTTAGAACTTATCACCAGTTTAACGGTCTAGTTTTCATTCTTAACTGAGTTGACAAATGAATGCGCCTTACAGGATACTGTACTGTAATATTACTGTGTAAAGTAAGTATTGCAAGATTTGGTGTTTGTGTGTGATCCAAGATGGCTGAATAAACGAGCAATACTATCAACGTAGGGTAGAATACAATAGTTTGTTAGGAACAATACTGTATGATAACTGAGACAGGGTACCGCAACCGAAGCAAAACCAAGTCATACAAAAACAGGAGTGTTCTAAAACCGAGGTTTGACATGAATAGTAATAACAATAACATTAGACAAAAATGTATCTGAATGTACCACCTACAAGATGGCGGAGGAACTTTCCATATTGGATTTTTCTGAACTATTCCTTAGGTCATAGATAACAGGTTATCACAGTTCGCTCCAAGATTGAACCGGGCTGTGTGAAAATACTCCCTGCCAGGCTAACAAATATTGACCCATTGTGACTTGTGATTAGCGTGCATCACTAGCGGAAAAGCATGGGTGTTTGCAAAAGCAGATTGCTCAGTCACAATGACAACACACGAGTATATGTAAACACCAAAAAGACCTTGGAGTTACATAGTTTCACACCTCTGCCTATTTTGGCACCAAAGCTTCCTCGTTGATGCCATGTGTCGCTGCAGACTTTGGTAAAGCCTAGTTAGTTTTGGGGGTACTTGCAGCATGCCGAAGGCATTGTGTAAGTGCTTTATTATACAGTAAATTTTCATCCTGGAGGTTTAGGGACCCGTATGAGTTAAGGTCCAGTAACAATCAGATGCAATCCAATTGTGGACTTTGTCCTTCGGAGTTGCAACACTTTTACAATGTGATAACCCGGGAAAATTTGGGAGCCAAAGTAAATGTTTTTACTAGAGAGGGTGGTTTATTCAAATTCCCTGATTGATACCCTCACTCTAGTTGTTTTCCCCCATAATCCCTGATTCCCCCACCAGTGGTCCTAATGATGTCTCTGGTGGGCAGCACATGTGCAGGATTATCAAGAGAGGAGATAGTGTTTCTTTCTCTAATTTTCCAAATTTTTACCACAGTTTGCATTGCAATCTGTTCAGGTCAGATACAGGGGTCAGGCTGAGTCAATTAAGGGGGCCTGTGGTAAGAAACAAGAAAGGATTAAAAACCTTAGTAGGAAGACTTGACCTTGGCCGACATATGATGGCACTAATGCAACAAGGACATACCTCATTGTCTTATTCAGTGTGCGTGTGTGTGGACCACATGTTTGCTGATGGTGTGTGGCAAAAGACATCAATGTAAGACTTGACCCCGTGAAGGTGATCTTTCACCCTGAGGTCATGCAGAGGTCACACATCTGTGGGTAAGAGTGATGGGGGATGTCTAGTAGTGTTAAAACACACAACACAAGTATATTTCCTCTTATTGTGTTCGGGAGCAATTATTTACTGAACTACGTAGTGTACTTGACAATTATTATGGGTAAGGTGTTTATTAAAAACGCCCATATTTGTACATATGCATTTTAATGGTACATTGTATTTTGTGTAATAGTTAATCGATATAAAGCTGCTTAATCAACATTTATAGTATCCATCCATCCATTTTCTATGCCGCTTGCCCTCACTCGGGTCACAGGGGTATGCTGGAGCCTATCCCAGCCGACTTCCCCAGAAGCCAAAGTCAGAGAGAGAACCCATGTGGGATCTCCTGACTGTGTGGCCAACATGCTACATTTATAGTATAAAATAATATACACTACTCACAGTAAGTTAGGGATATTGTTATTTACATGAGTATAAAATAATATACAGTATATATAGTCATCTTATATTTTGCATATACATTCCAAAAACATGCAAGTGAGGTTAATTGGCGACTCTAAATTGTCCATAGGTATGAATGTGAGTGTGAATGGTTGTTTGTCTATATGTGCCCTGCCATTGGCTGGCGACCAGTCCAGGGTGTACCCCGCCT
The DNA here is from genome assembly GCF_027744805.1 of Dunckerocampus dactyliophorus. NCBI lineage: Eukaryota > Metazoa > Chordata > Actinopteri > Syngnathiformes > Syngnathidae > Dunckerocampus > Dunckerocampus dactyliophorus. Next base: position 39,493,676 of record NC_072820.1, read on the forward strand.
GTCGCCCGAAGTCAACTGGGATAGGCTCCAGCATGCCCCCACGACCCTAATGAGGAAGAAGCGGTATAGAAAATGGATGGATGGATGGATATTATATATACAAAGCAACAGTTGGTGACAAGTGAGTGTCATTCACACATACACCAGTGATCTAGAGAAATGCAGCCTCGAAACAGAGTTTCACTGGGGGAAGAGGCGGCAAAAAAATTGGGCAAGTTAACAAACAACAGAAGAGTTTTGACTTTCTGGTTTTTGACTTTGTCTTAAAATTGATTTGTCCAAAAACGAGTCTTGAAAAAGAGGGGTTGTCTTATATTCAGGGTCGTCGTTTATCCGAGTCTAAATGGCTTTTCCTGGACACTACTCCACATGGAATAAATCCAGTCTCAAAGCTTTCTGTCCAGCTCCTCGCTAGTTTTTTCTTCTCACCCCTCCAGCAATGCATGCTGCCTTCTTGTCGGCTTACGACATATCATTCTTTTGGTTGGTTGTTTTTTTCAATCCTTAAATCTTTATTTCGGGTCAGCGTCAAAATGTTGAGTAAATTTCTGCAGAGCCCTCTAAAAATGAAATAACACCCCTATAGTCACCTTTACTCTCATATTACCCAATATAGTAGCTTTAATCTGAGAAAATAAGCCATTTAAGACATAAACAAGACTCGTGGCCAGAAAGTGACGTCGGGGATTCAGAGTTGAGTTTTAGTTGGAGTATGGTATTATGAGTTGTGATCATGATTATTATTAATAAAACGATTATTATTATTAATGTGCCTGTTTTGATATAAATAATTATGAAATAATAAAAGCCTGTCGTTTGCAATCAAGTCTGGTGTGTGTTACTAGTGACACCTAGTGGCCAGTGTAGACTACAGTTCATCAACGTCTTGCATTGACTCATAGCAGTGCTTCTGATATCGTGGGGCGTTGGGCGGTGAACTGTCGAGGGGCATGAGAGGCTGGGATTACTTTCAATATTAGTGCAAACCTGCCAACATGTACAAATTTATCGTACTCAGAATGCAGTTTGACATTTGAATACGCTTGTATGCTTCACAGCTCCCCATTTTGTTGCATTTTCCTGGTTTCAGTTTCAAGATCAGTCTGTACAGTACAAATAAAGAGATATTATCAGTTTCTCAATAGTATTTCAAATGGGTTTTGTGGTAAAGATACTGTATCTGCCATGACACACAGTGGTATCAGTCATAGTAAATAGCTAGCAGCCATATGAACGCATCTATTAGCGGTATGACATTCATTTGTCCGAGTGGATGGAGGACCGCTATTATACAGAAAAAATCCAAGTAGTGTTTCAGGAGTGTTGTCTACATAACCAGAAAATTATTATAGCTAACACCTAACATTGTCTTCGTTATGGATTGTTTGTTTTAAACATGCTCAACATGTTACATTGAGGAACATCTTGCACATTGTCATGCAATGACAAACCATCACAAATTTTAACCCTTGTACTTCTCCTGCTGTGACAAGTCAAAATATCTGCCGTAAAAGGAATGGTAATGTGTCTACCCTCGTGATAAAATGACCAAACATGACATCATTAGTTAATGTTTGCAGCCGACAGCTTCAAGCAGGTTTATGCGTTAAGGTTTATGCTCAGTCAGTGCTGACATGACTCATTTTACGTCTACGTTTAAAGAGGGTTGTCACCAGAAACAACAGTAGTTCCACCAGCACATACTTAAGAATTTATACTGTATTTCTGTACATCATGGCACAACCAGTGGTGCACCAGGAGAGTGCTCTTAAATGAAGTTTCCATGTGAACATATGCCCTATTCGTCATAGTAAAGTCTATTTAGTGGATCCCTCAGTGCCCGTTATATTTTAAGGCTGAGGAATGACAGACTCGGTTTTATTTGAATGCTATTTACCTTAAATTGCCTAACAGATTATCAGTGAGCATTAACACATAGACAAGGTAGGATTGTTCCACTGAAACTGTTAAAAAAAAACACTGCATGGTTACAAAGTCTGGTAAATAATCACAGATATGTCATTGCATGACATACTTTTGATGACATCACCGAAGTCGGGTCAGTCAACCATCTCACTGCACTAATAGTTCCTGATGATGAGTATGTGCATAAGTAAGGGAGGCGACAGGGGACATATGAGTCACTACACATTCATGATATCAGTATTTCAGAAGAAAAACATGCACTTCATCTGTCTTTGTCTCAAGTGCCAGAAATGACAAATACTGTAACTATATTGAAAGACCAGCTCATACTTACAAGCCCTAATTTAAATGCATCTGACTTCTCCCTTCACCAGCCACAGCATAAACAAGTGGATCCGATACAAGAAGTGTGTCAAAAAGACTGCCTTTCCAGTGATACTAATGTTTAATATTGCACAATTATTGTAACACTTATGCTGCTGTCTTTGTAGTTTGCAGTGGTGTTGAGGTACTCCTCTTTACCCCTGTTATGAAACTGTACACTGGTAGTTATGTAAATTAATAGGGAAAAAATAATTATAAACTGAGGGGATAATACAACAGCTTATTTTCAATCAATGATCATATGGAATCCAGGTCAAAGATACATACTTAAATGGTTTTCTGGCATTTATTGGCTTGGTCTTGTATATTTGCGAGAAAGTAAGTGTACGTCTTGTTCTTAATTTAGCGTGCGTATTTACCTTCAGCATTTTTCAAAAATCCAAGCATTTGCATCTTTGTGCCATAGAGGTGCATGCTAGAATGAACATGTGTTCTTGCAAATGTTTGACTGTTTGATTACCCCCATCCTCTTATACATCTTGGCGCCAAGGTGCATCCAAGCCTGGTGTTATTTTTCTTTTTGGATGCCATGTGGAGATTGGTAGACATAGACGGCACAAATGAAAAGTAATCCACAACTACAAGGTAACTATATTCTGTGTATATATACAGTATATGATTCATCTAAGTACAAATCAAATCAAAATACGGGTAATTTCCCCCCCCCCCACAAGGTTCACCAATTTGATGAACATATGGGAATGTCACAGACAAGATATTTAACTAATTTGTCAGCAGAATATCAAAATCTTGTTTTTTTCCATTTTTGATGTCACCCTTTTTATAATTGTTATGACTTATTTAGTCGAGTACACCTATTTACATGCCATTTAGTCCTTGTACCCTCGAAGCAGGAGCCTGGTTTGCATTGGCAGCAGTTAGTTGAGCCTGTTTTTGGTGAAAATTGGACTCCACGAAGGCAGCCCTTTGTCACCGATTCTGTTCATAATTTTTATGAACAGAATTTCTAGGTGCAGCCAAGGTGGGGTCCAGTTTGGGGGCCTTAGGATCTCATCTCGACAATGTGGTCCTGATGGCTTCATCAGGCTGTGACCTTCAGCATTTACTGGGGCGGTTTGCAGCTGAGTCTGAAGCTTCTGAGGCCATGGTTCTCAGTAGGAAAAGGGTGGATTGTACTCTCTGGGTTGGGAGTGAGGTCCTGCCCCAGGTGGAGGAGTTCAAGTATCTCAAGGTCTTGTTCACAAGTGAGGGAAGGTTGGAGCGCGAGGTCGACAGGTGGATCGGCGTAGCGTCTGCGGTAATACAGTCGCTGTACTGGACCGTCGTGGTGAAGAGAGAGCTGAGCCAGAAGACAAGGCTCAATCTACTGTATGTTTCCCACCCTCACTTATGGTCATGAGCTTTGGGTCATGACTGAAAGAACAAGATCATGGATACAAGCGGTCGAAATCAGTTTCCTCCGTAGGGTGACTGGACCCACCCTAAGAGATAGGGTGAGGAGCTCAGCCATCCAAGATGGGCTTAGAATGGAGCCGCTGCTCCCTCACATCAAGAGGGTCCAGTTGAGGTGGCTAGGACATCTACTCAAGACACCTTCTGGGTGCCTCCCTGGTGAGGTGCTCTGGGCATGCCCAGCCATGAGGAGGCCCCGGGGGAAGACCTAGGACACGCTATCACCCAATCGCAACATAGTTTGCTATGGGAGGTCCAACCAGCTGTGTGCTGTGAATGTTCTTCAGAAGTTATTTTGTGTGTAGGTGTGAGTGCTTGAGTCCAAAATCACCTCCTTCTCTTCGCAACAAAAATAATACATTTTGATACATCCGCCACCACCTGCACCTTTATCCCCCATGCTCTTCTTGTTACATTAGCGGGTGCCATGTAAAACTATGTCACAACAAATAAATTAATTACTTTTATAGGTAGGACTGAAGCAAATTGAAAGATTTTTTGGAAGTGGAGAAAAATGTAAAGGTATCTGCACTTTTTGTGCAGGGAACCATTCCAATGATCCTAAGTATAACTTATTGATACAACCCTTCACCTCTCAAAAAGATAATAATGCAATAATAATAATAATAATGCAAATTAAAGCAATGTTGTTATAATTTATTAACTTCGCCCCAAACATTCGACTCTACAATGTATAATTTCTATTTTTTGTTTTTCTTGTTAAAATAGCAGGTGTTTTTGTGACAAATTGTCCTAAAAATGTAAACAATAAAAACATTGTCCTGAACCTAATATAAATTTACATTGTTTTATAGCGCTTTCTGTGAAGGCACACAATCAGGTCCTAAGCGTGTGTTTTTCTGGGGGAGCCCCAAAAGGTTCAATTATTAAGACATTTCAGCCTCGCTGCTTCTGAACTGATTCAGCTGTTTCCACTACAAACATCCACGATGATTGTATGCAAGAGCTGCTTATCCTTTACATACTTGATTTCTTGGCATAACAACTACACAATATCTGTTACCGAAAACAAAACAAGTGCTGCAGTCAACAAGATATTTATTTGCTTTATTTTTCCAGTAGTTTCCAATCTTTAAGGGCAAATTACAGTGGGGGTAAAATGCACAGCACCAAGCCAATACCACAAACTACTGCAACATTAGGCCTAGTGTAGTGTTGCTAATTGTGGAGTATCGGGTAGGACGACAAACAGACGGCAAAATACTTAATCATTAATTACTTGAAGCAGTTTTGGCTACTATCAATATGGAACCATAGCTTTTACATCCATGAAGGCCTGTTTATTGTCGCTTGCAGATTCTATGGAAATGGCAAAATCTCACTGTTAAGGAAAGGAATGACATGAGTAAGCAAAATATAATGCACCGTTTATCCTCCACATCACAGTGCAGGAGTAAGAGCCAGAATGGCGTCACGGTTGATGCATAAGCGCTAAAAAAATAGCTGATTGGTACACTAGGTACAACAACAACACCTGCTACTGTTGTTACTTTGTGGCTCATAAATATTTTTTCTTACTTAAAGGCTACTGTGTATCTGTGCAGTCCAGTTACCAATATCTTGTCACAATGAAGGCCATTTATATCCGCTACTGCAAGCAGCTGTAGGGAGGGAGACAAAAATGTACAAGGTGGAGAAACAATAGATAACGCATAGGCAACAGACGCAAACACAAGGAAGGAGTGCAGAAAGGACAGGAAATGCAACTGGAGTCAAGGACAGACAGACTGGAGGAGGGGAGGAAGTGTTTGACCATTAGTCCGGGAGAAAGATGTTGTGTAACCTTGGCATGACGTTATCCAAAAAATGGATCGGCTCTCTTCTCTTTCCACATCATTCATGTGGTCACAACATCCGCTGAGGTGAATTTGATTTTTAATTGATCCTCCTTTGACAAGTTCTAAAATCAAATTCAAATCTTGTGTGTTGGTAGTCGAACATGACTTAAAACCAATGAAAAAGTGAATCACTTGTGTCCATTGCCCGCAGAAGTACCCATCAAAATTCACAACAAAGTTTATACCCCTAATTACTTGTGATGGGAATTTTGACTCTTAAGGGAGCCTTCTTTTAATTCTTTGCCTTAGCTCCTTAAAAAGAGCCACCTCTTTTGCCTTTAAATTTATTTATTTCCAAAATAAGTGTAAAATGAAACTGTAATGTAAAAATGTAATTATACAAAATGTTTACTGTTCATATGGTTTTATTTATATGCTAAACTGGGAGCAGATTGCTACAAAAAACAAATTATAAAACACATAAACACAAAGACTCTACCCTGCCTCTCGCCCAATGTTAGCTGGGGTAGGCTCCAGCATACCCTCACAGCATACCAGCATACCCTCTATGAGGACAGGAGGCATAGAAAAGCAATGAATGAATGAAAAACAAAGACACATCTGAATTAGACGAAAAGGTCCAAAAATCAACAAACCATTACACAATCACCACGCATTCGGAAGAATCACGCCTCAACAGAAAAAAAGACCAGAAAAAAACGACGGCTCGTTCCCTTTAAAGAGCCGGCTCTCAGAGCCGTCTCATCTGCATCTGACGCATCGTGATCAATGACTTTGTCTGCAGAAGAGCAAACAAAGAACAGGAAGCAATCAACATTAATTGTTTCAATGAACAAATACAAACAACTTTGGACAGTGAAAGTAAGGTTTTGATGACTGGAAGAAGATAGACCTACAATTCTGGTACTTGATTTATCCAAAAACAGTAACATGTACTGGGTTTATATAGAATAGTCTGATATAGAACTTTTTATCTGGCTCCTCTTCAATTTGAGGAAAAAAATAATGTCTTGCATGTAGCAGTCTACAGTCTTAGCCGTGAACATTTTATGTATGTTCGGACATACAACTGTCACCAATATCCTTTGTACCCCCCCAATCTAAATGGCCATGTAAAAGAAAAAGTGCAATTCTGTTGTCTATTTTGAAGTTATGGCCACAACGTCATTGTCACAGAAAATGTTGTGCTATTCCCTGAAAGGCCGGCGGGATGACGAGTGAGCAGCAAAAAACCCTGTGGGATGCTAGGTTAACCACTAACGACCAGAGGCCTCCCTATGCCTGCCATTCGACGCTCTGAAGGGCCACTTCACTAACACAATGACTGACTTCTGGTGCCAGAAAAGGAGGCCAATAACCACCAATACTCACAGTTCACACACACAAAAAGGCTCCGGGGCAGTTCTAGGAAAATATAGTAGAGTTGTAAAGAGAACACCCAAGGATGCAAACGAGGAGATATTTTTGTGACTGGTTTGACTGCTCTGTTACTGACCAATGATGACCAGTCCAGGGTGCACCCTGACTCCTGCCCAAAGGTCAGCTGGGTTAGGCTCTAACTCAACTGTGCCCCTAAACTAGCTGTGCTTTTATGACCTTATGTCCTTAACCCTCTAGGGTATATTTCTGAAGACTACCTTGAGGGAGAGAAATGGACGTCACGTCTACCCCCATTTCTGAGAGTGCATGATACATTATCAAAAGAGGCGGCAGTCATTCATCAATTTTAAACCCGATTCTGTCACCTTCAACCACCCTTTTCTGTATCTCTTTGTATACACCCGAGCTGGGAAGAATAAACCAAAGAAATAGAAAGTGATGCCATGATTGAGTAAGTGCAAGTTTATATTCAGCCAAATCAAGTTTATACTCAATGACAGGCCGTTCCACTCAGAGTCGTGGTCCCTGCCAGAATGTGTGGGTGACTTTGAGCCAGCGTAACAATAAAAAAAAAAAGATTATGTTTGTTTAGACAACCCATCCAAGTTTGACACTCCCAGATGGAGCAAATGCCCGTTTTGTCAGCCCAATAATGGCAATAGAAATCACCTTATTTTCCCCACTTCAACATCCTGTCATTTTTTTTCCATGCCTTGACCTTTGGATTTTGAAGAGACAGCGTGACATTCAGCAGCTGTCCAAACTGTGTTGACATGTTTGCTAGATTCACAGGATGAACATTTTGTGGGGACAGGATGCAGGTAGAAGAGGTGAGAAACATCAGGCATGTTAGTGGTATAAGAGAGTCCTGAGTGAAACTTCAACCTTCTGTCTAATTAGCTTCCTTTCTTTCTTTCATCCTTCCACATGGTCATGTCAGCTGTGAGGACCTGGCATGGCAACTTGCGGAGTGGGATTTTCCCAGAAACATTAGCCTCTCTAAGGACAAGGTGAGATTGGTGGACTGGATGACTATCTGTCTGGCTGCTCGTCTAGGCCTGTCTCCTTGTCAGTCCTACTCAAGTCGGTTTCAAACCTCCATGCACCTTCGATACAAAAGTAATTTTCATCATCAAGATACTTGAGATGATCCTCTTCAGTGGCATGAAAGAGGGCAATTAGGATGAGGATAAAGATGATTGCCTCCGGAAAGAAACTTTCCGTTTGTTTGCCGTCTTTCCCACCAGTCAAACAATGGCCTTAAGTCAATGCCAAGCGTGAGCCATCACTACCAGTCTCAGGGATAAACATGCCAGCTTCTGTCAAATCACTGATTTTTCCTGAGTGTTGAGATGTTTCTCTGAGAGCTACAGTCCCCATATTAAGCACAAGCGCCATCCTTTCCATGTTTCTTCCACTTGTTTTTCCACAAACTTATAGCGGAATTTGCTATTTGTCCACCATGGCGCATTAGAACATTGGACTGTGTGTTTTATAATAGTATGCAAGATCTTATCATGAACCAAAAATGGTATCTCTAAGGTAATGCTAATGGTCTATGCTTAGTTTATTTCAAACATGTTTAACAAGTTACGTCAAAGAACATCAGGTTTACACTTGCACAATTCAACATGTCAGAAAAAGAGTAGTTAGAAGCAGAGTGGTTGTATTAAAGAGACCTAATTTATCTTATTTATGATGTATTGTGTAAAACTATGACAGGAATAGCATCAAATTAAAAGGACAAAATGAATACAGACCCACCATCCACCAGAGCTTTTCACAGAGAAGATTATACGTCGCGGTTTGATGTGTGCGGTAACAGGCAGTGTACTAGCATGAATTAACTGGAGGTTACCTTTACGTATGCATTCCCACATAGTCTCAGCATTTGGGACCCAACGTGAGGTGAAAGAAAAACAAGAAAAACCCAGTAAAGTAGTCTATCTGTGCAGCATGGAAGAAAGTTAGCACACGCACAAGCTATGGTGCGTACAAGGCCGCTGAACAAAGAGTGACGTGTCACCGCTCGTCGAAACACAAAGAAACAAAACAACAAACATGCCAAAACTGTGGAATTTCTAACTGTATATTATTTTCTGAATCAAATAATGGCCCATATTTCCAAAATTGTTATGCATTTGCATAAAATTTGATGTCTTCAACATTGCATGGTACAGTTTGGAAGGTTTTGCTTCCTTCTCCGGTTGACAGACACTTTAGAAGAATATACACTCCAGAATGTCTCACTTCCTCAAATCCAAACAATGTACATGAGTCACCTCAGCCTGTCGTGAACCATCCATCAAAGTCCCTGAGCCCAGGAACCAAAGTGAGCAGACTGTGACAACAAAGGTGTGGAAAATCATGGGTATGACAGAGAATGTTAGCTTCAAATATTGAATAATCTTCACCAGGGCACCAGTGCTTACAATTACAGGATAATGCTGAATATCAAGGCTAATAAAAATCTGTTTTTCTTAGTTGCCAAGTGGTATGCCTGTAGCACCTGTGGGGAGGTGTATTGCTTCATCCTGATGTTCAACACTCCCAATTTGTCCTTTTTTGTCTAATGGTTGTACATACAATATGACTCTCAGGCTTCGTGTTTCTGCATTTGAGTGCGTTTAACCCACTTAGAAGTTTGGATATTTGGAAATTTAAATAGACGTGCACGCACACATAGTAGCAATTCAGCTTTGGCTGTTTTTAAACGGCAAGTAGCAACCTCAAGGTAATGACCGGGCACGAGCATGAACAACCACCACACTAAGTAAGATGTTAGGAAAGACTAAGAAGAGCGCCGGCATTTGGTTTGCCATGTTGGTCTCCCAGCAGACTAAATGGTTTACTGAATTACAGCCATTGCACTTCATCATTTTTCACTTCAAAACACACACTTTTTGGTCTCACAGACTGCTGTGACAGGAAAACGAATTTGCAACTTGTCAGATTGTGCGGTGCCAAGAACAATCCTGAACACTGACTGACTTCATTGCACAAGTGATAAGTGACTATCCATGACAGCAGTATGACAAAATGTTTTATTAAGTCAGTACTTTCATTGTTTTTTGCAAACTTTTTTTTGGTGTCACGAGCACTTTAATCAGGACTCGTGTGATCAGGTATGGACTAGTCACTCTGGCAGAATGACCTGCCTTCAGCAAAGGCTGTGGGCGGGTCGTTGTGTTGCCATTGCCTTTACTCGCCAGCTGGAGCCATCAAGTGATTGCAGTGACAAAAAGCAAAAGGAAAAGACGAAGACAAAACAGGAAAAGCAAGGACAAAATGGAAAAAAACTAAGACAATACAGAAAAAACAATGACAAAATGGAAAAAAAAATGACTACATATCTATATTTTTTTAAATTATTGATATTCTTTATATTTCCACATGTATTCCCTTTTGATTTTGGCACTCCTGTGATTCCATGGTACAAAGCTTACGTACTCAAAGCAGGAAGAGCCGGTATATAATGCTTACTTATACTTTATGTTGGCGCCATCATGGCAGCTGGACCAACCCGCTGCATACAGTCCTTTTAATACATGTATGACAGGTAGGAATGTTAAAATTGTACTTTTTTTAAAAGCATTGCCTGTACAGTTAATAAAGATTTTATGATGGTGTATGACAGTTAATATTATTTTGTATGGAAAAAAAAGGTTTCAATTGGAACAGCTTGGAAGTCAACCAGCATCATAAAATAAACTGTGACTTTGGAGGTCCCACTGTTCCTATTTAGCCATGGCGACTGTTTTTCTTTATGGTATATATTTTGCATTTAATACATTGCAATCATTTCATTGTACTGGATTTGACTGCCCTATTGCTATTGTACAACAGGGTTTGTGATATGCTTGACTATGAATTCTGCCTAGCAACATTTCTGTTATGTGGCTGTGTACAATGCTTAGACATTTTCTTTGCAATTCTTAGGAGAGAATTTAAATAAGCACATCAGAACATTCAAAGAGTAGATGGCCCATGCAACCCGTTGCATTGTTTCTGTAGATGTAAATCACCGTTGACCGTAACCTTTCAGCATAAGAGCTAATGAGATGAGCCACCAAGTACTGGTCTGCCAACATACACACCCATAAAGCCACCAAAAAGCTTCTCCTGTAGAAAAGGTACACTCTGCTTCTGTGGCCACCTCAATAATAAACTTATTTTCTTCACCTTGGAAAATATGAGATGAAGCCATGCTACTCTCACCGCCCTTTTGAACCACACCCTCCTAATAAATTAGATGTTTATGGGAGAAGATAGTCAACTCTGTTAGGGTGTTGTTGGACACAGTCTTAAAAGAAGGATTTCTTTTAGCAGTGTTTCAGAAGAAGACGGTCAACACCTAATAGTTGTTAACCACAGGACAGGACACTGTGCTGCACATTGTAAAGCATCCTTGTGATGTCACATGACCCATTTGTAAAGGTGATGTTTGACCAACCTCATGCGTGAGGCACCATTTTGAAGTCTCCTTTTAAGTGCTCCTTCCTCACAGTTTCCATTAACATTCAGCATGTTGAGATGCTTTATGAGGGCACCAGTTGTTCTAGTATTGGCCACTGAATACTGAATGTTATGTGTCTAAACATTTCCACTAACCTCTAGTTCTATCATGATTGTATGTTCACAATGCACTGTTGACCTTTTAGTTCTACAGTCATCCCTCGCTTCATTGCAGTTCGAACATCGTACCCTCACTCTATTGTGGTTTGTCAAAAATGAATGAATTAATAAATTATTGCTGTTATGTAGTTGCCTACGGCCTATTGGTAAAAAAATGCATATTTAAGCAAATTGTAAGTATTCTTGGCCTAGATTATGCATTTTAAGGCAAAAAAAATAGCTAAATGACCAAAAATATGAGTGTAACGGTCACTTTAGGAATGTTATTTCATTTCTAGAGGGCTCTAATAATGTTACAAATCATATTTAGAGGGTCGTAAACAGGTTGTCTGTGCTCTAACTATGAAAATACACTAAGTCCCCAACTAACGGACATAATTGGTTCCAGACGACCGTTCTTATGTTGAATCGTTCTTAAGTAGGGGAAAAGGTAATATTACCAATGATATAGGTACTACATGTACGTGTATACATATACAGTATATGTGTATGGATGTAAATATGAGTTTGGATGCAGTAGTAATATTAAACGAGGATAATTAATGAAAAAAACAATAATAAAAATGATATAATAATACGTAATGATAAATGTTATTTACCTTTGAAGAGGAGTGGTCGAGCATGCGTTGTTGTGGTGGAGGAGGAGGAGTTATTGAAAAAAAGGAGAAATCGTCGTTGTTAGGCTCTTCTAAAAGAGGTAGTGTTCTGTGGGTGGTGTAGAATTAAGCAGGCCTATTAACTCTTCATAAACTCACACGCTCTGTCCGGGTTATCATAAAACTCTTAGCCTTCCTCTCTCCTCATCCTCGTCTTCCTGTATCTGTTGGTCCCATTAACAGTGTCACAGTGCCCTCTGCTGGTCAAACATGTAGCAGTATAAATATGGGTTTGCCGGTCAAACATGCAGCAGTATAAATATGGACTTATAAGGCAAAACACATGAAAAAAAAGACCAGTCGGCTTGTGTTCGTATCTCCGAATGTTCACACGTTGGATGTTTGTTAGTAGGGGATTTAGTCTATTCTATTTTTAATCAGGAATGCTACCATGATAAGTAAATTTCCGCAATTGGCGGAAATTTGTTTATCACAGTCTGAAACCAATTAACCGCGATAATCATCCCCATTTTTTGCTCTAGTAATCTTAAACAGAAAGACTAGTTGGGTTTATTAATGACAGAACAAATCATATATGCGGCGATGAACGTCCTAGCTTGTGAAGCACAGCATACTGTTTTCAAAGTGGGAGAACGCCTATTTCCGTCACAGACAAACACAGCATCTCTGCCCTGCTCATGTCCTGATTCTCCGCCAATCATCAGCCACCGATATGCATAATTACGGTTCCTTCAGGAACCTCCGAAATTTAGGAAGACATAACAACATTTTGAACTGACACTTATTAGCTAATGTTTATGAACTCAACATTTATTAACTCACTCCTACAAACATCAACCCAGTCTGTTATACAATTTTGTTATTCCTCATTTCATTTGCTATTATTGTTTAACTGATATGAATCGTGATCCAACCTGCGCCTGAGGTACATCACAAAAGGTACCAGTTCATTCCCAAACTGTAAAAGTCAAGTTAAGTGTACAAACGAAATACATTTGAGGGTACAACTCACGATAATCTCTTAAAAGTCCCGCTTGGTATCCACTGATCGCATCCCCAGTTCTGGAGTTTGTTGTTTTGAGCATTTGAGTGTAGGAATCAAATAGGAATTCTACACAGTTCTAAAATTCTTTAGACCAATGCTGTTTAACTAAAAAAAACCATAGCAACACAAACAACATTTTTAATGGCCCCAGCATAAATGAAGCCCTAACGAACAAGACTAATTTGGTTTAATATGGAGCAAATGGGGGGCTTGTTGAGCTTGAAATTACTTATAAAATACTCATTATTACTTTTAAAAAATGACAGCAGGAAAGAGATTCTAATGCCACAAACCAGCACAAATGAAGCACAAATGACTTGTTTCCGTGGGCTGGAGGCACAAAATCAGGTAAGGTAACTCAACCTTATATTATGTTTATACGTTCAGAAAACTGCCTTTTGAATAAATGTTCATTTACACGACAAAAACACTCGGGAACCCGAAACCACAAATATTTGCAAAATTGGTGTCAAAAGTTTTTCGCCTGCTTTTAATTTTTAATGCCTTTTTCCTCAAAAGGACAGGATGGAGTACATTATGCATGGGTCTTGCCCTGGCACAAAGCTTTAGGGGTGGCATAAAGTGTTCTTTGAGAATTCACAAGGTGACAAGGCACATAGTCTGAGGTCATGTGACGAAGGGGGTCGAGCTTATCCTGCCGTCTTACGCAGTCCTTCCTCTCCATCCTCCTCTGCCTCATCGGCACCTCATCATCTCGCTCAAGTTTGTCCTAGCCTGACGATAGCTAGGCATGTGTAAGACGTCACACCTGAGATTGTGCAGGTTCCAAACTATACGGTATTTTTTTCCCCCCTTTTCTTGACATCTCATTAGATTGGTCTTGATTGGACAGATGATATTTCAAGGATTCTGCAAAGTATATCAACAGTTCTTTTCTTGACCTTCTAGAAGACACCCTATATCCTATGCTCTTTTTTTCCAACTTTCATGCGCTGGTATTTTCCTATATTTCCTTCTTTAAACTGTCTCTTCATAATCTATTTTCCTGTCTTCTCATCCCCGCGCTACTCTTCTTTCCCCTCTCCCATGGGGTCTCATCTTCACGCTGCCTTCAATGCTAATAAGAGGAATTCTTGTATTGTATAACTACTGTGGAGGGCTCATTGTGTATTCGTGTTGAATGAACCATGCAGCCTGGAAAAATCAACTGTCTTTTGGTATTGATGGAATTGATCTGAAACATTTTCTAGCTCTCATACGCTGTCACAGTACCCTTTAAAAAATGGACTTTGCGCTGATGCAACATAGTTTCCAAATAGGGCAGTTAGAAGCGATAAAGTTGCTGGCCAACCGAAAGGTTTCCTGCAATTAGAATTTGACGCCGGTGCTCAGATTTAGCTAGTATCTGGACTCATGTGAACATCATCATTGGCAAACACTGTCAGCCACAGATTGGTGCTCAGAAATCCAATAGTCTGTTGGACTGTGAAATACCATTTTAGCAGAGAGAGGGAGTCATGAAGCGGATAATATGCATCTCTAATGATGTGTGTGCACAGACACTAAAACACAATAATTGAGGATTTTTCAGCCAAAGCGTCCTCATTACTTTGTAATTCATTTATAAGATAGTCTTATTTTTTAGCTTACATTGGAAGTTTTACTGTCCTTTCGTGCTTGCACAGTTGGCCATCAACTCATTATAGTTTCTAGAATAAAGTTTCAACAATGTAATGCCTCATTTGTGAAATGCGAAAATGATAGTGGTAATTATCAACCACTTACTAACGTAACCATGGACGTCTTCACTGATTTGTCACATTAGTGCATTACTTTGACATAGATTGAATTTGTAGTTAATCTATGCTTCATGTTTCCGCTCTGGAATCAACGCTCACCTATGGTCTCACCATTTGCTACCACTAAAATGCGATCACTATGGCGGGCAGCCAATAAAATGAGCTCTTCTACTGAAAGACTGGCCTGTACCACTGCTACCGTGATGATTGTCCTACATCTGAAACCAAGCAGGAAAATGATAATGAGCAATTATACATTGTTGCTTGTATAACTTGTTTTGGTTCCTAACTATGCTAAAATGTCACATGGAGTAATTCTTGGAATTATAACCCATGGAATGAGTTAGTTCTAAATCTTATTGGTAAAATCAAAGGATCTAGAGCCTACCGAAAGTGATTTGTGTTCAAGTTCTGAGGGTCTTCCCCCTCACCCACTGTTACTATGGTACACTGAGGTATAATTACAAGCAATTTATATGTGTCAGAGGCTTTTATTGAAATTTACATTAAGTTTATGTAGAGTCAACATTTGTAGTGTTGACCCTTGTTTTGCAATTGACCGTGGCATGCTGTCAATTCACTTCTGGGCCACATTCTGATTGGTGGCCGCCCATTCATGCTTGGAGTTTGGAATTTGTAGGTTTTTGTTTGTTCACTCACCTTTGAGGATTGACCACAAATTCTCAAAGGAATTAAGGTTTGGGGAGTTTTCTGGCCATTGTCATGTCTTGGCATGGTGTGTGTCCCCAAGATGCAGAGACAGAGGTGAGTGCAGGTAAAAAGTAGGGATGTCCGATCACGGCCCGATATTGGCATAAAAATGTAATATCAGTCAATATCAGTGTCAGGATTTTTCCGTATAATGAAAGCCGGTAATGTACATAATGCTGTATGTAGGCCTATCCTCACGAGTAGGAATGTTACAATTCCCAGAAGTAAGCGACGGTAAAATCTGACACTGTGTGCGCGCTTGATTAGGAGAGTCCGTGGGGACGGCCGGGAAAATGCTGCTTTTTTCATATGATATGGAGTTCAGTTCAGTTTCTTGTGGGATTTATATTGATTGTTGGACCACCACGACTCATCCAAGACTCAAAGTCCAAAATTTCTGTCTCTGCCACTGCTGCTGCTAGACCTACATGAAAATTATGACACTTGATTGTCTTCCCGGACTTTCTGATGATCAAAAAAATGTGACTTTTACAGCAAATGTCACAGCCTAAGCCTAATCACAAGTATTTCTCAGGTTTTTTACAATGTTGTTCACAGCCACGTTGAGAAGTTAATTTCTGATGCAGTATCCATTAGCTTCACAACAGATATGTGTTAATTTCACGACTGGAGGTACGTGATGTTACACATATCAGTATCGGAAATTGAGAGTTGGACAATATCGGCATATCAGTTATGGTGGACTCTTGCATGGATTGTGACAGCCATGGACCCAAAATATTGATGTTTTGTTCCAGAGTCAGTTATCACTTTTGCTTCATGGAAAGGTGCTCCATCATGCTGGAAGAAGCATTGTTCATCATCAAACTGTTTTTGGATGGTTGGGAGAAGTTGCTTTCAGAGGTTGTTTTGGTATCATTCTTTATTCATGGCTGTGTTCAAAATTGTGAGTGAGCCCACTCCCTTGGCTGAGGAGCAACCCCACACATGAATGATTTCAGGATGCTTTACTGTTAGATGGTCACGCTCACCTTTTCTTCTCTGGACAAGTTTTTTTTTCTGGATGACCCAATCAGAAAGGGGATTCATAAGAGAAAATGGTTTTACCCGTGTCTCCAGTAGTCCAATACCTGTATCTTTTGCAGATTAACAGTCTGTCCCTGATGTTGTTCCAGGAGGGACGCGACTTCTTTGCGCCCTTCTTGACACCAGGACACTGCCAAAAGTCTTTGCCTTACTACGGGTGCAGATGCACTACACCTGCCTGCTACCATTCCTGAGCAAGCACCGCACTGGTGGTGCCCCCATCCCACAGCTAAGTCAACCTTGGGAGACTGTCATGATGCTTGTTGGACTTTCTTGGGTGCTGAAGCTTTCCTCACAATAATTGAACCTCGAGGTTCTTATGATCTAATTAATGGTTGCTTTAGGTGCAATCATACTAGCAGCTATAGCCTTGCCTGTGAAGCCCTTTTTGTGAATGAAGACTGTATGTGTTTCCTTGCAGGTAACCAAAGAACAACAAACATACCGAGCACCACCCTCCTTTTAAAGCTTCCAGTCTGTTATTCTTACTCAATCAGGATGACAGAGTCACCCTTGTCAACACTCTCACCTATATTGACCAGAGAATCACTAACATGATGTCAGCTGGTCCTTTTGTGGCAGGGCTGAAATGCAGTTGAAATGTTTTTTTGGGATTCGGTTAATTTCTCTTTCTCTTTCTCTTTCTCTCTCTCTTTGCAATTCATTGCCATTCATCTTATTACTATACGCACATTGCACATAAAAACTCAGGCAGCAGACTTTGTGGAAATAAATGTCTGTGTCATTCTCAAAACCGTTGGCCATGACAGTAATTAGTGAATAAACAGAAACCCAAGGCCTCGCATCACACTCGCATGCTAACATCAGCTCTCTTTATGTCTTTAAGAACTAGCGTCATTTTTAGAAGCAAGGGGGAAGTTTTCAAAATGTCTGTCAGTAACAACACCAATTGAGCAAAAGCAAGCTTTTCCATACTAACAAGGTGTTTCTGGCATTCAGCATTTTGGCTCTCGATATACAGGATTCAAATATGCAGAAGGGAGTCGAGGTGGGGTTTGTGCACAGTGGGGAAGCATGAAGTGTTAAACACAGTTGCATGGCTATAAAATATATGACAGTGTGTGTGTGTGTGTGTGTGTGTGTGTGCTAACTGCCCACAACCAGAAAAAAATACAACCAAAGAGGATTGTTGGGGATTTGTATTCATTTCCACTCTTCTACTTGAGAAGCATCTAACGGGGACGTTGCAAGAATTTGCAGGATGCTGGATCCATTTCCTTTTGTTGGCATTGTGGTGAACATGGTTCCATGATGTTGCAACTAGGGCTTAAAAATGACCATGACTGTGGTCTGAATATTATCATGTTGGCTCAAATGGAAAGAAATGATAGCCTGATACCCTGAGCAGAGGGAGTTATTGCACACCCCCAACACATGAGACACTGTAATTATGTGCAACTATGGCGAGCCCTGTATGCCTTCATGGTAAGATATTGTTACCCATAGCCTGACCACAACATTTGGGTCTTGAGCGTTTGCTCTTGAACTGATGGTCATGAGCACTGTGGGGGTTTCTTAGTCACACATATAAATGTGATTTATGGCTTTATTAGGGTTTTAAACCTGAAATCTTGGAGGGCCAAACTAACTATAATAGCATTCAGTAAGGCATAGACCTCATCCAAGCCCAAAAAATGGGTGGAATGCCTTCATTTTTGTTTGCTTGTCCACTGATTTATTGGTTAGCAGGCTACTTCCTGGTACTTGGAGGATGACATAAAAAAAGATTTGCTATATTTCCTTTTTTTCCCAACAAACTAATCAATACATAAGCTCCTACCCTGGGCTTTATGCTTGGTGGAGGTAAAAAAAAAAAAAACGTAAAGATAGAGAAAAATGTTTTAAGGTTGAATGCTGAGGTCAGCGGGTTGGGCCGTAATCAGCTTCTAATGTGAACACATCCCTGCAGTTGACGGACTTCAGCTTCACATACACACACACAGCACAATTAGGACACAATTGCCCAAGTGCTTACCACAATCAACATAACACTACAATCCCCAATCACTATCAATGACCTTGTAATCAACTGCACCATGCTCCCAAGACAGTCAAATGATGGATCCGTGGTGATGTCATCAGGATGTTATCATCTGCTTGGTTAACGACAGGAAGTTTCCTGGAGAGGAGGTTGCGGTCTTTTCTAATCCACGACACTTCACATCTTGCTAGTTCTTTTGGGACTACAGTACTTTTATTTGATACGCTGTTCTGGTCAAACATCTACAAATATTATCCTTGGGTGCAAAGTAATCAGGGGCCCAAATTACATGTGGGCTATAGTTTAGGCTATTTAACGTTCATGCATTGCTGCTTGTGTTTTGATTGTGGTTGTGAAGTAGAGCATGGGGAGGCGGATAATTAAGTGCTGCATATACATGCTGTTTGAACTGTGGCATGTAAATATACGACTTCTGAATAAGTCACGATGACATAAAGGTTTGTTTGTGTTGGACAATAAAAGTGTATATAAAGCCCCAGATGAGCTCGTCATACGAAGACTCATCACGACACCTCACTGAGGGGCTCATTAATCAATGCCAGGTCTCCCCCAACCCCACCCCACCCCCCACCCCTCTGCCTATCCCTCACAGCCTTCATCCATCTTTCCCTGACATTCTTGTGTCCGTTCCTGTCATAAGCTCGGTCCTTCGTGTTCCACATGATTATAAAAGTGTCAAATCGCGAAGAGTGCTATTAAGGTTGTCTTCTATGAAGGGCACATTATCTGACATTAGGTTCCGTTGCCGATTAGCATAGCAGACGGCAGCAGTGACACTAAAGCTGTCATGTAAGAAGTGGACAAGCATGTGTTTCAGCGGGGTGTTAAATCACCCATGGAAATCATGAGGGGGAACACTTGTCAGTTCATGCAAAATCATTATTTCATTGCTTTATTGATTGCACCATTAATTAAAAGTACTTAAATACATAAAGTTAATATGATTCATAATTATTCATAAATAAACAGTAATAATATAGCAATAAATAGTAGTAGTAGTAATAGTAGTAATACATTAATTAGTAATATTACTAGATATTACATTTACAATATAAAATGATTTCAGATAATATCAATGCATATTCATACATTAATTAAATACATTAAAGGGGTAGATTGTGTGAATAAAGAATTCTGTCTATAATGGTGACCACATTTTGGCTCAAGACAGTAGCATGACAGGTTTGGCCCATATTCAGCTAAGCGATGTATTATTGTTATTTATTATTATGTTGGTGCCCTGCGATTGGCTGTCGAGGGTGTACCCCGCCTGTCGCCCGAAGTCAGCTGGGATAGGCTCCAGCATGCCCCCGTGACCCTAATGAGGAAGACGCGGTATAGAAAATGGATGGATGGATGTTTCATTTGTAATGGTGGTTAACTTCTGTTTATCCTTGAACAGAGATGATAAGGCACATGGGCAGCGTTATTTACCTTTGCAATACACATCCTAATTTGCCTTCAAAGTTGATATTTAAGTGTTTTATTTGTTTTAAACCCATTTATTGTTGGACTTGTATGTATTGTTTTTTATGTTGAAATGTTAATTAAAACATTAAAATATTACCCTATAGTTGTAGATTATTTATATTCTGTTTCTGTATTTCTGGTGGGGAAAACTATTTCCGCAATGGATTCTTTTGGGATCCCACTGCACTGTTTTCCATGCCATGTATGCATTTTATGTCCAATAAAATAAGTTAAGAACGGGGGTGGGGGGATGTACATGAGGCCTATACCAACACAACCCTAACATGGTAGCCATGCGCATAAAAATGCAGACGTGTGTTTTAAAAATGCTATATTTTGAAGTGGTATATTTTTAACGAGAATAATCAAAATGATCAATTAAATATTTTATTATTATTAATTATTTTTTTAATTTATTAATACAATTAATAAAATAAATAAATTAAATATGGTATTGTTAATTTACTACGAGTATATTTTATTTATTAAGAAATTAACTTTTAATTTAATATCAACAAAGACTTTTTTTTTGTTCTGCAGTTGTAATAAACTTCCACAGGAACAGGCACCTATGATAGAAGAAAGAAAAATAAAAGAGTCATTTGTTTGGTGCAATTTACTTATTGGAGTGCAATTAGCTTCCACGGTATTTATGATGTCACATGTGCGCCTTAGGGAACATTCTATAAGGAAGCTGTTTCCTTTCACTGTCTTAATGTGTGAAGGACAAGTCTTTCTCTCAGCTTTTAACACACCCACTCAAACACACACACAGTCCGTCAGTCAGTTCTGACACACTAATGTGCGCCACCCCCACCCGTCATGCCATCTGTCAATCATGATGACTAATGAGTAGTTGATTACATCACTGGGCCCTCTAATGCTGAACTTGGGGCCTTGAGGTGGGGGTGAGCTGAAGAGGTAAAGAGAGCCATCGATGAGGATGTAAAGATGGAGAGTGATAACGATACGTGGGAGATCATACTGAATGCAGAACGGGGAATGGAGGGAGAAAGGAGCGAGATAATGAGGCCACGACATCCCCGCACATGAAGACTTGAGATGAGAGCTCTGGTTTCCATTCAACTCTGTTGGGGGTTTCCTTAGTGAGGAAAAAGGGGGGATGGGGGTGAGGAGGGGAGGCAAGGGGGATTTGTGCGTCCTCAAATTCTTTTGCCTTTTTCCTCTCATTTAAATTCCACCCATGCATATTATCTACTGTATCTGTGGCAGTGACACTGATCACATTCTGCAGTATAGGAGGCTGCTCTTCATGACACATTCAGTCAGTGTTACAAATAGAACCTTGGTTACCATTCTGGGAAGATTTTGGAGTATGTTTGTATGAATTTGTGGCTATTCATCCAGAAGAGCGAATGTGATGTCTGCTGGAGGTCAATTTGTAGAGCTCTGATGTCATGTGAGGCTAGGTCGCATCAGGTACTCATGTTTCAACTGACTGATTTGTCAACAAAGACCACCGGAAGCTGTCATGAGCGATGGTAGGCCTCATCCGTGAAGCCTCCTTGCTCCTCGGGGCTCATTTAAGTCACTTGGGATCCTCGACAATATGCCGGCGTGAGCTCGACCTCCCGGTTGTGGTTGGTGCATCAAGGATGGCGGGTGGTTGCACATACGAGACAGCTGGTGACTGATACTCCTCCCAACAAAAACACACAACAAAAATCCCATCATGCACCGTGTCATCACTTCTTCAATGTTGGAGCCTCTTCCACTTTTTCCAAGTTCTTGTCAGCGTCCTTGCCAAATTCTGACAATGTTGTTTTTATTCGTTGTAGTAAGTGGCAGACAGAACGAGGAGGGAAAATCTGCTGAGCGTATGTTGGCTTGTTTTTTGACATTGCAGGAAAATAAAGTATGATATGATAAGTAGGGAGAAAGAAAAATGTGTCATATTGAGTCCTCAGCACAGTGATATGTTTGGTTTGGCCATCCTGCTGTGCTGGATGTTGTTTATCGAGTAAAGAGTCCCTCAGCATGTGCTCTTCTTCACACTGAAATTCATACATTTGCACCTGAGAGGCCCCTTTTAATCACAGGCTATACCACACTCACTTACCTCATTTGATGCTAGAAATTTTTTTTTTTTTCATTTTGGTGACAGTTTTGCACCTTTCCAATACTGTTGTAAAAATCTCCTATTTTTTAGCCTCGAAAATGTTTTTTTGGCTTTTCGCACTAGTGTTGCATACATAATTACAGAGTATGCAGTGATAAATGCTTGTGGAAGCTCCCAGGTCAAACACAATCCGTTATTATTATTATTATTAACTGTACAGGTCAAAAGTAATATTTTAACATTGGTCATACAAGTGTAAAAATAAGTTAAGCACTGTTAATTGTAAGATGAGGTCGTGCATGACAGTGTTAACTTCGGAGGCATATTTTTCTCTCACTATTTGGCTCTAATTCTTGTTGTTCCACTGTATGTGTATTTCTTTGCTCCTTTGTACTGTATGTTACCATTATCTAGACATCAGTATATAACAAACAAAAATGAGCAATTGCATGTGCGTTTGAGCCCAAAAAAAAAATGTTGGAAGGTCTTGCAAAACAATATATTGCACAAGAAAATAAGAGTTCGTAATTTCCATACACGCATTAACATTACATTAATCCTTTCCTTCTTGTTTTTGTTCCATGTATGCTCATAATCAGCGAAAAGATCACCATCTGTAAAAGATTACTGAGGTTAATACTTTGTAGTCTTTTCTTTGGGAGTTTATCACTGCCAGAGAAGCCATAATACAATACATAATCCCACCTAAAAACACAGGTAATGCAAGACCAACTCAAATCAACAATGGAAAGAGCAGGGCAGTTATTTAGGGGTATTTAGTAAAAGGGCAAGGCAAGTATACTGGAAACATTAATTTCCTGGTGGAGGCTTTGCTTGCATGCATTCTTTAAGATGATAACTGAGTAGAAAAAATATGAAGTTACCTGCTTTTTCCTAGTTAGGACTCATTGGTGGTATTATGTCAAGTTTCTGTGTCTTTTCAGGGCATTCAATCAATCGTATCGTGGCTGTATGAGAATATTCAGTCTTATTATTGTATTAATATTTCTTCTTCTTAGGTGTTCCGTAAAGTTGTTAAGCGAGCCATGAAGAAGCCACATTTTTGTTTGAAAAAGCCACTGTCACATGACCACACATTGTACTGGCCTTACATACTTACCATTAATGCTCTAAATAAGGACAGGGCATTAATTGTAAGTAGGGATTATTTCCAAGTTTTGCCTTTGGATTATAACTATACAAGTTGCAACGGCGGTAAAGCGCTGATTATGCAAGCGGGGAGTCAGGCGTTTTTCTTTAATGCTTCTAATCCAATAGCACACTACAGGAAGAATCACTTGGAGTCACACCTGCAGAAAAATAATAAGAAGCAACCAGTGGTACTGAAGAAACCTACCAAGCTATAACCAGTTTATAATATGAACATGCATTCAAGTTACAATGAAATACATCACATGATTAATTTCACGTATTGTATTTCACTTATTGTATTCGTCCAGAGTTTCATAATTTGCATTTTGCTTTGTTCTTATACAGATGTTTGTGCCACATAGAAATGTGCAGCTTTTCAAATTGTATTGTTGCTGTCGATAGGAGGAGGATGTCATGCCCTGTGTGACTGACTGCGTGACAGCAACAGTATTTTTCTCTAGTTCCGGATTTCATGCTCTTATTTTGTAATTCTTCTCTGGACCCAGCAGATCTTCAAGGCAATGGAGGCCGAGACAGCACGGTACACGCCGGAAGAGCTGGAGACGATGGCGCAAGGACTTTACGGCAGGCTGGTCCCCGTGGAGTCGCTGACACACCAGCCCGCCCACAACGCAGACACACGTCTCGCCCCCCACCCCTCGTCAGCCCCCGTCAACTCTGGTCCCTGCTCCATGCCAGCACAAGGCTGAGGTTAAGCTTCCCCCAATCCCGGCACCACGTCTGAAGCCACCATTTGTTCCGGCCAGGGGGTCAGAGTGGGAGGGACCCGTGACCCTCCTCTAAGCCTCCCTCCACCCGTCCATGGTTCCAGTTTTGGCAATGAAAGACGTCTGGAATCCATCATTGGAAGGGGGTGCTCATCTCATCAGTTGTGCGACTGGGTATGCACAGCTTGCTCCTCCTGCTCCTGCTTCACCTTCATGCCAGGCTGACGAGCCGCCCCATGCGTCACCTTCAAGTCTGGATGCTCGCTCCTCCTGTTCCTGCTTCACCTTCACGCCAGACGGACGAGCCTCTTCCTACTTCGCCTTCACGCCAGGCCGATGAACTGCCTCCTGCTTTGCCTTCACGCCAGGCCAATGAGTCTGCTCCTGCTCCATCCCAATTTCCTGTCCCGGCTCAGCCCACGCACCAGCCGCCATCTTCAGTTCCTGTCCCACTCCAGCCACTTCCTGCTTTGGTCCTGTCTATGCGCCAGCTGCCACCAGTTCCTCTCCTGGCTCTACACCAGCTCATGACACTCACATGCTCTCCTGTGGACGCCCAACTCCAATTCCCCCTTGGTCAGTTACCTAGGGGTGTCTTGATGACGCGGGAAGGATCCTGTCAGCTCTGTCGGGCATGTCGTCCCAGCTGTCCCCCAGAGGGGTCTTGCCAGTTCCACCGGGTTTGCCGTTCTGGCTCTCCCCCTGGAGGGGTACCACCAACGACACGGCGCCTGTCCTACCTCCACCCACCCTGTGTGACTTTGGACTTGGGAACTTCTTGGATCTGTTCCTTAAGGGGGGGTTACTGTCACGCCCTGCCTGAGTGACAGCGACAATTTATTTCCTTAGTTCCGGTTTTCATGCTTATTTTGTAATTCTTCTTGTTTTCTTCAGCCTTGTTTTTTGCCGCTTTTACTTTCCTCCACCTGCGCACCTGGTGAGAATTTGAGTGCAGATTATTTACTTCAACAGATGGAGTCTATCCTTTGTTGGAGCATTGCATGCTGTTGCTTGCTGTACTAATCTCTCATGCCTTCTGCGCATGTTTGGTGCATGTTGTGTAACACATGCTTCTGTAAGTTTCCCTTTTCTGCTCAGCTTTTGAAAATACTTTTAACTGCACTGGGTTCTCATCTCTGCATCCTGGGGTCTTCGCCACACTTGTTATGGCACTTGTTCTATAACTTACATTGGATAATTATCTTGTTTATTGTTGTGCTTTTGTAAATATAAATTGTTGCGATATGTTGCAAAATGTTTGCGAGATATCGCAAACATTTATATTTGTAGTTCTAAGCATAATTTAGGTGTTTTTACCCCCTTTTTACTCAGAGTACATTTGCAATACAGGAAGTGAACAAATGTATTGTGATTGATGTGAAACAGAAGGGGTAGGATTATATAACCTACCCTTTTTCGACATGTGGAACTGTGAATTGTATTACAGTACGTGATGTATTCCAATGTAACTTGTATGCATGTTCAAAATAAATTAAACCTTTACCATAACCATTTTTTGTCACTCCCACAAGGTTATGCTTTTTTCCTACAGCATCTATTACAACATCATATGGAAAAAAGATGCAAATTATCTAATGACGTCATTTAGCAACTTCTAGGCCAACCAATACCTCCTTTTCTTATTGAGGAGTTGGCAACAATGGAGGGAAGTGCTGCTGCCGTTATCGACATCGGGTGGTATTGGTATCATTAACAAAGTGCTTGACAATATCGGTATATCGGATTTCGGTAAGAAAAACAATATAGAGCATCTCTAAATGGAAGTGGGCTATAATGGGAATGGTTGGTTGTTGAAAAGAAAAAAGTGATTTGGAGTGCATGAGAAAGTGGAAAGGAAAATATGGTTGTATTTTACCACAAGGTCATTTGCACAACAGGGCAGCAGCAGAACCAATGTTGTAGTACCAGCATTGTGCTCCAGTTAGAGGTATAACTGGAGTATCTTCCAATGTTGTACTCTTTCATCAGTATTCTCATAAAAGTGGGTGTTCAAAGTCATGGGGGCCATTGGCAGCCTGCTGCTGATTTTTGATTGGCCCACAACATATTCTGAGGATAAAATTGAACACAGACCCCACCATAACATTACAAAGGAACACAAGTTAAGGGAAAATAGCTTTCATATTACAAGAAAAGAATTGCATTGCTGAATGTTACAAGATGTAGCCTTTTGCTGTGTCACCTATTGACATTAAAGCTGAGATGTAGGCTATTTTTATGCAGATATGCATGTAACTGATTTCACAGCATGTCTTGTTCAGTTGTCAGCACATTGAAAACACAGTGCTGTGTTTCTGAAAATGCACTTTTAATGGTCTATCTTGGGAACGTGGTCGTTTATTATGTAATGCTTGAGGTTGTAGGTTTTATATTTTGAGGCATTATGATTATTCATAATCCTTCTGTGCCCACTTATCCTTGCCACTGCAATTGGTTTTGTGGCACTTGCATCATCTCTGGTTTCAAACATAACACCCAAAAACATATCTGTCGAGCAATCGTCAGATTTTGGAGATTGAGCGAGAAGTGGGTCGGCAGTCATGTTTTGCATGTGTTGTTGAATGTGAGCGACAACCTTTGGGAGTATCGTAGCCTACGTCAAAGGCTTGAGACTAATACTGTGATTAAGTGCCACTGTAAATGCTATTCCATTTCCACAGCAAAACACGACTCCCTTATGGCCAGACAGGCTGCTGTTGCTATTACTTTTACAGCACAACCACACATTAGTACGATTTGTAATGTTATGAGAAGATGTGATATGATGACAGACCACTGCGGAATGGTCTTTCAATCAGGTCTGTCTGCAGCATTTGCTAGTTGTGTGTGTGCGTGTGTGTGTGTGTGTGTGTGTGTGTGTGTGTGTGCGTATTTTCTCCCACTCCAATACTTATATTTCATTGCTCTAGGACTTCATTCCTCGGCACAAAACACAGACTACTGCTACCTCCCATTCTTCCTCCTTCCTGTTCACTCCGTTCTCTTTCAGACTCTTATCCGTCATCCACACATCTTCTTGTTAAATTCCTTGGCAGAGTTCCGATTAGAGCTGCTTTTTTTTTTTTTCTCAGCACCTGCGTATTAATAGGATGTTGCTGTGATAGTCAGGCTGCAGTTACTTAACCCATCGTTATCACATAATGTTGCATCTGTAGAATCTTTGAAAGTTTTGACAGAATAATGTAATCTAGAAAGGATATTGTAGAGTTTGCTACCTCCATAGAGGTTGTCTATCTATCTACGATAGCTCACAAAAGTGACCATCACCATCTTTATTACAATATATCTTCTCAGGGGACAATGCTATCACAATGAAACGTGGATATATTTTTAGAGCAGTCGGTGTACAGCTTGTATAGCAGTACAGTTTTACTGTACACAGCCGTTCTCTATATAGCAACCCAAGTGAACCTCAGCATACTTAAAGTATGGTGGTCGTACCATCATGGTCTGGGGCAGCATGAGTGCTGCCAGCGCTTCAGAGCTGCGGTTCATTGAGGGAAACATGAATTCCAACATGGGCCGCATGGTGACAGGTGCCTACACCGAACTTAACTATTGTAGTTTTGTGTTTTCCTCATTCTTGTTAATATCGGCCCTAAACTGCACCAGAGTTCATTTGCAAATGACCCCCATCTTAAAGCAACTTGGTGCACTTGTTTGGTGATAGCGTCCAGGCTTAATCAAACAGTGAAGATTTAACATCCTGACCCTGCAAAAAAATAGCATTTATATCTAACATCATTGGCTACAGTGCAGGTGGTGCGCAGGGAAGCAGCAGACACCCTCCTCCCCGTCTGCTCTACATCTGGCCGTGTTGTATAGACCCTCCAAGCTCAGTCGACAGATAAGCCCCCAGTGATGGATCCCGGGTGTCACTAGCCAAAGCTCAGCCTATCTATCACAGCACAGCAGCCGTTTCATGTGGCCACTCTGTATATGTGTGAAAGGCTTGTTTTGTGTGTGTGTGTGTAGGTGTGTGCGTGCGTGTGCGTCTGTGTGTGTGTAGAAAGACGGATGGTTCACACATTTCAGGGTCTGAGGGTGTTTGTGGGAGCTTAGAGTGGAGAGCGACACATTTTGAGAGAGACAGATGGAGGGAGGAACAAGAGTTAAGCTGCATGACTGAAATGTGCTTAGAGAGAAATAATTTTACTGTGCAAAATAAGTTTTTAAACATTTTCTACAGAAACATTTTCTGGGTTTGAGATCAGGTAGTAAATAAAATCCAAAGCACTAGCAAACTTGTCCATGTCAATAATAAGACCACTACACGGCTCAGTTATTACTAGAGTGATGAAATATGTAGCGTTAGTATGTAGCCTGAAAGAGTTTTGTGATTTCCGAGTGTCAGTGAACGTGATGTATGTCCTGACTGAGGACAGTTAAGTTTGCTGATGTTGTTTCGGCATGGTTCGGCCAACAGTAGCTTGTTTTGTTTTTGCAGTAAAGAGTCCAAATTGACATTGAGGATGTTTATCCTTAATGATGGTTGAGGGACCAATATCGAGCACACATTGTATTCTTCCGCTGTAACTAGTTCTCGAGCTAGTCTCGTGTTTACGGACCAAAATTAAGTGTTTAATTAATTTATGGGAGCGCGTATATAACCATGAGACGATGTAACGTGGAACACCTTAAACCGTTTTGTTTTTGCAAACGCACAAAGACATGCGATAATGGGGCAGCAAATAATGAGCCAATTCAAAGAATGACATCTGATGAGGATAGTTTTAAAATTATTGGCCTCTTTACGCAGAAATCAACAACTTCCGTTTCTACTACATCGTTCTCGTTCGGCACCAAACCAATGCAATAGTGCATTGCTATTGCTCTATTTACTGTGTCACGTTCCACGTGCCCTTGCTTGGTGCCCCTGTCTTTTCTGTCCAGATGCTATGTCCCTGGCTGGAGGCGGAGCTGCTGAACGCACCTGAGCTTGATGGCTGACGCCCACTACTTAGGCTGACTGCTGACAGCTGGGGAACGCCGGATTATGCCTCTCTACTCCATGCTTTGTCTGTGTGCTACCCTTTGACCTGTGTAGTTTCAGTTTTTCATGAGCATTCAGCAGCACCTGCCTTCAGCCGGCATTGTTTAGTATTTTCTTTTCCATGGTGTACTCTTTTGTTGTCACCATCGCCTTGTGGAACAGAATAGATTCTGTACAGTCCTACCTGCCTCCTGCCTCTGCCTCTGTGGTAGCTAATAACTGTTGCAGTGTGTTTTGAAGCCAACGTTCCCAGCAGATAGTTTGGCACCTTTTAGCTAAATAAGCAAAAACAATGGAGCCTTCCATTGTAACTGCTTGATTTTCTGACTCAGGGAGGCACACACAGTGTGGTTTTCATTTTCTCATGTTGCTGGATGGCAGCAGTAAAGCAATTTAAGTCATTGTTTCATTAGTGAATTCACCATTAAAAACACAAACCTTGTTGAGAACAAACAGTTTTTGTTGTTGTTGTTTCTTTACACACACACACACGATTAGAAGCTCAATCTCATACAACCACAGCTCTATCTCCATCACATTTTCCTTTCACTCTTGTCAACAAAAAGTACCTAATTACATTTTTATACTTATCATGCTTGCATTGCATGCTTGGCCTGTGCTTGATTTTTCCAGCGTTATTAACTCTTTCTCAGCCTCACTTTGCAATGTTCTCTTGTGTTCACCAATTGACACTTAGAAGTGTAATGTATCTTGGGGTCTGTCTCTAGATACAAATACTTATGGAAGACAAGAAAGATGGCTGACGTCCAAGCTGTTAATAGTTTCCAAAAACGTTACCTGGTCGACACCCCTACTTGTGTGATCTGGTTTTAATCATGTTTTTCAGTTTAGTGATGGCTCATTCGGGAACGAAATGACTCTTTGAGCCAGCTTTTGAAGTGAACAACAAGAGCTGGCTCTTTTTGAAGTGAACGAGCCATCATTTTTGCTACAAAAAAAAAAAAATCCTTTAAAGCTGCACATGATTGGTTTAATTATGTGATGAGTCGACACTAAGCAGAAGTGAAATGTGTTCCATGCTGAGCATATAGATAACAAACATTTGATATATTTTTGCATTAGAAATTCATTTCGCATGTATTTTGTTAAAAAAACAACATGAATTTAAGCAACAAGAAAATCTGAGGAGCCGTATGGGAGCCCAAAGAGCCGTCCTTTTTCGGGAGCTGAGCCATAAGTGGCAGCTCTTTAATTCCCACGACTACAGGCGTGGCATGGTGATGTGTACCGATACAATTATACTGCCAACTGTTGGCTTGGCATACAAACTTCAATTAGTCAGCTTTTCTGATCTGTGCATGCAAGGTTGCCCTTGCAAAATCTGTAAAAAATTTGGAAATCAACCAAAATTTCGGGAGAAAAACTTTGCAGGTATCAGTGGCTTGCGTGTTTTAATTGATCGATTTTTTTAGCGCTCAACGTTTGGGACATGCTTGGCTACATCACATGTTTACACTTGCACAACTCAACATGTCGGAAAACCACTGATTGGCGACCAGTCCAGGGTGCACTTTGCCTCTCGCCCAGTCAGCCGGGATAGGCTCCAGCTTACCTGTGAGAGGACAAGTGGTATAGAAAATGCATGGATGGATGCCCTTTCTCCAAGTCTCAGCAACTACACACAACAAGACTACTATTTCCCTTTTTCTGTGTGCTGTGAAAATAAACAAATGGCTGCACCCACCTTTACTTGAGTCTTGAATTTGTCTCTACTTTACACAAGTGAATCAATTCTTATTTTGGTCACTGTCTGACATTTTCCTCGCATGGAGTTTGTGCAGGTTCTGTGCCTTCTTGTTCCATTTCTGTTTTTGTAAGTGTTTTTGCGTGGATAAGGATATTCCGTCTTGACAAAGACGTTTTGGAGTGTTTTGTTGTTTTCTACTCTTGTATGACTGGTCAGTCCGTCAACTTTTAAAATGTGCTCATACTTTGTATAATCACTGGCAAGTAAAATCATAATGCCTTTTTAATGGCAGTGTCAACAACACCTGTCCAACAGTGACTGCGTCAGCCAAGATGCATGCTAATACCAAACTCTCGGTCTTTAAACATCTCTCTGTGCACAGTGTTTAGCATTTGAAAGGACCACCCATGAGTTCAGGAGGGGGCAAATTCACAGAGAGGAAGAATTGGTTCAGAATATTAATTTCCCTTTTTTTTTCCTGGGAAAAGTACCCGTATTAAAAACCGCCGGCCCTTTTCATTCAAAGTCCCTGTTCTGCATAAACAAACTGCAGTTGAAATGTAAATGCAAAAAAGGCATTCATTTGCATACCCTCATCAACATGAAAAGTTGTTTGACAATAGCTGGCATATGTGTAATATTTACTGCTGTATACAACCACCAGCATGTATACACAAGCTAATGTGATCCAGTATAAGTAATTGTCAACAAATCAGCATATTTTCTTTCTGTTTTCCTTGGTTTTTGGAGGCCCCAGTTTTTGTATGATTTGGTTTTGGACAAAAACAGTTGCCATAATTTTGCCTGGGTTTTTGTACAGTCTTGGTTATTGACAATATCGCATGCAGCAACGTACTTGTAGTGCGTTTGCCCTGTACAGTATCATTCCGTGGAAACGAGGGACCAAACAAAGCATCCTCTGCATTGCTGACTCACTGTCTTTTTAACAAAGTTGTGAGTGCCAGCAGTGTGAAAAAGAAGGAACAACCAATGTATGTAATGTATGTATAACTGTAATAATTCTATAAAATGTACTTTTTAAAATATTTTTAGGGGTGTCAAATTAAAGCATTAAATGTGAATAATGTAATTAAGCACAGTCATATTTTGTGCATTTTTATTCAGGTCAAGATAATTTTTAATCGGTTTCTGTATGCAAGTTGCCTTTTTCTAAAGTGGACAGTGATCGGCTGTCATTGTGTTTGGCCTGATAGTCTCCCATTGTAGTTGGGAGGACAAGCGAGGAGCGGTGAGTAGCGGAGAGGAGACATGAAAATGGAGGTGTCGTTCCAATGAATGGGAAATTTACATTTTAAAAACGCCACAACTGCACCATCAATAAAGGATATGCCTTCTTTGTAAGAAGGAGTTTGCTTTCCACCGAAGCAACTCAAGTTTAGCCTACCACATTGAAGCAAAGCACCCAGTCGCGAGTGCTGCCACAGCTAACGGTGAAGTTAGCGAGCCATAGCCAAACTGAACTGGAGGAGAACACCCCGCATATGAGCAAGTCTGCGACCGTCAGGCTGACGAATCAGCATAGGTGTTGCAAACTGACAACTTTTTTTCTATGTCAATATTTTGATCTGCCATAATAATGTCATGAATTTAAATGAAAAGAGCTCAAGGTGAGGGCTTTTCTCAGCATTTTTAGGTGAGATTAAAAAAACTTGATGAATTGAATATCGATCATAATTCAGATCAATAATTTCTCAATTGTTTGAGAAACACTCAAACGCACTCATATTTTTGTGCGTCTGGAAGATTAATTGGATTTACATGATTTCCCGTGGGAAAAATTGCTTTGGTTTTTGTACGTTTCATCTGATCCTTTGGAACAAATTAATAACAAAAAAGGAGGTACGCCTGTACAGCTCTTGTGTTTGTGCAGTGGACCTAACTTATTATCTCGTCACATTCACCTCAAATGTCTGCGGTGGTGTGTGGTTAATTGTGTCTTAACAAAGTTAATGTTGAGTTGGGATTTTCATCATTTGTCAACACAAATGTGTTGTGAAAGTAAAAAAAAAAAAAAACACATTGTGATTGGGATTTGGAGGGACCACAGCCGCCAGGAAGTGCTGGCCTTTCTTTCATGGAGCGTTTTCTCACTCCACAATTTTTCTTCCAAAGTGGGGAATGATAGAAGCACAGCCAAATACCATGTGGTACTTGCATCCTGGTTAGACTATTCATTGTAAGCCTGTAATAAGAGCTCCTAACACATTCACTATATCCAATTATTTCACACTGACAGTTGCAGGAAGTAGGCACAATGTTACAACAAACAGTACCAAGATCCCATGGAAAATGCAATTTATCCCATTTAAAAGGGTACGGTACTTAACAGAAACTTGGATTGTGTGCAAATAGTCCTGAAGATGGCTCTGAAACTCTATCTGCGTGTCCGGTTGATGGAAATAATCAATGAAGTTACGCTGCCGTGCCTCATGCATAAAAGTGCACAGTGTCTCTCATCATGGGAACAAGCACTGTTGTTCCAAACCCTCGTTACAGGAGTGTGCAAATTACGTGCGTGTGTGTGTTTGTGTGCACTTTACTCTTAGTGCCAACTCGACCAGGATCTATCATGCTCTTTTTGTGCTCTATATTTTATTTATTTGACGGAGAAACTTTATATTATTTACAGATTTTGCTTTCACAGTGTCTTCTTGCATGGTTGCTGCTGTTTTAGCATCCCACTACATCCAGCAGATGGCACTCTTTTTTATATACAGTATATATATTATGTGTCATGCACCTTATAGATGAATTTTGGACTAACTTCCTTAATATGTTTTTGTCTGACTTCGAGTCAGGAATTCTGTTGATCTTACTGCTCGATAATCCAAATTTTAAGTTTATTGTATAAATGGGTACAGCGGAACCTGGACTTCTGTTATTAATCCGTTCCAAAGGTGCAGTGAATCGCACGACAACTCAAACAGCTTTTCCAATGTCAGCCCAATTCATCCAATTTCCAGACACCCACAGATATGAACACAAACCACTTTTAACATAGAACAATTATATTTTTACATGCAGAAAACAATTTGAAATGTATATAAATACATATGACGTACGAATTCGAATTCAACGTCGCTTTTACCTTGACTGAAGACCCCTGTTGACAAAGATGGTGAGAAGAGAGAACCACACGGACAGCACCTTTGTACTTTGTTTTTTTTATTCAGTAGTGTTTCTCACCTTCTTTATGAAAGTGCTGGCACTTGCCAGTCAATTATTTTGCAGCTGTGATCAATAAAACAAAGCACACACTTGTGATGCAACTGTGTTCGTGAGCAAAGAACTACAGGGTCAGCCGGTAATGATGTCATAGAGGGGTGACGGAGCTGCAGGACAATAACTTCCATGTGGTAGCTGAGACCAGCTAACAGGCATGTTTTGCAATAAAGACATGTTAAGAGCACAGCTGGACTTAAGCGGCGTATTAATAACACGACAAGACTGAGTCACAAACACATGGGATTCTTTGTGTGGGAATTTGAGTCCGCGCAATGATGCGGCAGCAAACGGACCAGTTTGTGTAACATTCTCACTTCAGTTTTCCTTACAGAATACCGTATTATTGTGCAAACTAAGTATCGCAAGATTTGGTGTTGGGTGTGTGATTCAAGATAGCTGAATAAACAAGAAATGCTGGAGTAGTTCAGACACATCTTTATTAACACAACAAGATTCAATGTACCAAAGGGTAAAGATACACATACTGTATTGGACGATAACCGAGACAGTGTACGAGAGAACTGAAGGAACATTTCGGAAAAAACTTTCATCACAAACCGAATCATACAAATCATACAATCATACAAAAACAGAGGTTCCACTTTAATTTCTTTATTTATTATCTAGTACAACATTGCAGTTGAAAGATCATTTGGAATTACCGTGGAATTACCGTATTAACCCAGATATAAGAAGAATCATTATTTTAAAGCAAAACACAAAAAAATCATTATTAAATCATAATTTTTAATATCAGTATCACTGGTAAATTGTGATAAAAAAAGGTTATCATATTTACTTTCTGCTCGACAGGTGTTGATGACTCTGCCTCATTGATTACGTTCAAATTTGCAATGAAACTGTGCAATTGTCAGTGTAAGATCAAACCTTGAGGTAAAATAATGTCACGTTGCTGTTGCTTGGGGGCTCCCAATACAGTTCTGAAGTCTAGCTAACTTTTAACACAAATAATGATATACATGCATTTGTTGATGCCCTGCGGTTGGCTGGCGACCAGTCCAGGGTGTACCCCGCCTCTTGCCCAAAGACAGCTGGGATAGGCTCCAGCATACCCTCGACCCTAGTGAGGCCAAGCAGTGCAGAAAATTGATGGATGCAGTAGTTGAACAGAAAACACAAGCTAGTACCACGTTACCGACTTTGAAGGTACAAGGCTGCATAGTGTTGCTTTACAGTCATGTATGCATTGTGTACTCTACCTTAGCATTATTCGATGACGCTACAGCTACGGTTAAAAGCTTTACTGTCTTTGTTGTGCGTTACGCAATATCTAGGCAGCCTCACTTGCAATTAAAATGCACATATTTTCAACATTTTTCTTATTGCAATAAACAAATCATGTACACCCCCCACCCCTACCCTCTGCCCCCCTCCTCCTTAGGGTCCCACAGAGCCTGACCGCCTCCTGCAGCTACCAGCTGACAGGAGAGCGGAAGAAAATAAAAGTGGGAGGTAAAAAGAAAACAAATACAAGGACTGTTCCTTGGCACTTGTCCTTTAACTCTTTGCTGTGAAGACTTCAAAATGAAACCTCTTTTTTGATATAATTTTCATTTTATTGCAAATACATATACAAAAGA
This sequence comes from Dunckerocampus dactyliophorus, assembly GCF_027744805.1. NCBI lineage: Eukaryota > Metazoa > Chordata > Actinopteri > Syngnathiformes > Syngnathidae > Dunckerocampus > Dunckerocampus dactyliophorus. Next base: position 39,529,436 of record NC_072820.1, read on the forward strand.
TTCTGTAAGGACAGTACAAATGCTTTGCAAAATAGCAGACATGGGGAGAACATTAGTTTGATACTGAGGGAGGGAGCTGCACGAGACAAAAAAAAGTAAAACACACACTGTAAAAACCTTCAAACTTACACAACATTTTCCAGTTCTTTCAGCCTTATTAAACTTAAAAAACAATTCACAAATAAAACATTTTGTAACACAATACGCCCCTCTCTTACCTTTAAAGAAATACATACTTAAAATAGACATTTAGATAAGATAAATAAAGAACAAAGATGATTACAGCATTTTGTATTAGTACCCCCTGGGTTGAAATCCAAATGAAAATGATGAAATATGTTTACATTAACAAAAAAAAACATGAAAAGTAATACGAATATGCAAAAAAAATGACAGGAAATAAATAAATAAAGGAGGCTGTCTGAGGAAACCGGTTAAATATCAACGTGGAAGGAGACTGCGGGGGGAGGGGTCAAAGTTGACTTCCTGTAACTGTCAAACACACGCTGCTGGACGGTAAGTGTAATGTCAGCTGTTCACACACACACACACACACACACACACATGCGCGCATCCAAAAGCTAGAGAAAAACAAAACAAATCCAAGGCACGATGGCGCAGGAGGGCTGCAAGACATCTCCTAACAAAAACAGCATATAACACAAAAATAATGACATATTAAAATCTACAAAGAAACATGTGAAATACAACACATAAACTGATGTTAGTTGTTGGACTGATTACAACATAATCCTTTTCATTTTATATCAAATAACCAACCCCATGGTCATAAAAACCGCCAGCGTATGAAGACAGACAACAAAACAATGATAGTACCTACTGAAATATTAACAATAAAATCCTCACAGAGGATTTTTTCATCTCTAAAAATATATATATATAAAGTTTCTATCATAGTACAATAGCAAGGCACGACGTGAGCCAATCTCAAGTCCATCTCTTTGACTTCAAGTGTCTGATTCAGATCTATGTGGCTGTATACAATGTGGGGGTTCAGGGTCTGGTTAGCTGGGTGTAAACCGGTGCCTGATCCCAGTGCTGGGGGCTGCTCTGCGGGATGGAGGGCACCCCCGTGTTGTCAGCGATGGGTGTGTACATGGGCCTCTGGCTGGGGCTGCTCATGTAGCTGAAAGTCGAGTAGAGCCCCGAGTTCTGACCTGCCCCAGCGTGGCTGTAGAATGATGGGGCGCCCCCCTGGTGGTCGGTGAAGTCGTACGGCTGTGGCCTGGAGATGGCCGGGTAGGAGGAGGGGCTGTAGTGCTGCAAGTTGAAGGGGCTGTAGGAGACATGCTGCGGTGAGCCCTGCTGCTCGCTGAAGTGGCTCGGGCTCAGCTGCTCTGTCTTGATTTGGGTCCTGTGCTGAGCCTCGGAACCGGTGCCGCCACCGCCGCTGCCGCCGCCCAGGGTGGTGAGGGTGTGCTGCTGTTGTTGTCCCTGCTGGCTCTGGCTTTTAGGCATCCAGGCGGCTGCCCCTGCTGTAGGGCTGACCGGCGCGCCGCTGCTGATGCTGTAGCTACCGCTGTAAGCGACGGGTGTGCCCGGCCCGCTAACGGAACCCGGGTGCCCGTTTGGTGGGAGGTACTGGTCAAACTCATTGACGTCGAAGGTCTCGATGTGAGAGATGACGTCGCTGCTCAGCTCACCAATGTCCACGTCACGGAAGTCGATGTTGAGCTGGCGCTGGCTGGTGCCATCAGGGAGTGACCTGAGACCTCCTTCACGCTTAAGGTCCATCTTGCCTGAACTGACATCAGTTTTGGGGGTAGTGGGAGGGGTTGGGGGTCCCTGGGAGCCTGGAGGATGTAAGCAACATACGACATTAGATTACACACACAGATGCAAATGATTCAAATAAAACACCTTGTATTCACGTTTACCTGAGTGCTCCCCAGGAGAGTGCACCTCTCCCATGCTGGAGGCAGGAGAGTCTGCCTGCTGCAGGGCTTTAAAGATGGCATTGGGGGAGATATGGGTCTGCTCGCTGCCGTCCTCAGGCTCACTTTGGCCGTTCTTGACTGACTTCCTCCGCCTTGGCTGGTACTTGTAGTCCGGGTGATCCTTCTTGTGCTGCACGCGGAGGCGCTCAGCCTCTTCCACAAACGGCCGCTTCTCGCCCTCATTGAGAAGCCTGTGCGTAAAAACGCATGAAATGAATGTTGCAATCTCGCCTCATTGTATCAAATGGTTAGTGTTGTACATGAACCCACACTTACCTCCAGAGTTTGCCCAAGGTTTTGCTGAGCTCGGCGTTGTGCAGGTGCGGGTACTGGTCGGCCAGCTTCCTCCGCGCAGCCTGCGCCCACACCATGAAGGCATTCATCGGTCTCTTAACGTGAGGCTTGTTCTTGGTAGATCCGTTTACGCGCACCGGCATGGGCACCAGGGTCCAGTCGTAGCCTTTGAGCACCTGGGACACAGCCTCGCGGATGCAAGCGGGGAACTTGTCGTCCTCGTCCTTCTTGAATTCAGCCAAAGCCGCTTCCATTCTGAGCAGCCCGTTTTCCGACGGCCGGGTGTTCTCGGTGTCGGAACCGGAGCCGGACGGGCACGGAGAGCCCGCGGAGTCCTCGGACATGCTCGGGCTCGGGGCATCAGAGAGACACTTGTCTTGTTCCTCCGACATCTTCAGGTAGGGGTCGAGAAGATTCATACGCAAAATCGGTTGCTTCCAAATTTACGCGTGAAAATGAAACTGTGGACGCTTGCGCCTCGCGTGAAGGAGGACCGTCTTTAAAATCGACCTTTCCTTGTCAGAGTGAAAGCCTTTAAACTTTGCAAAAACTTCTCCAAGTCCTGGGATTGTGCGTAAACTTAAACTGGAAATATATATCTTTACGCACGGGCATCCAATGATCAGTGCGTCTATGCAGGCAAAAAAAACCCTGCAAAACCTGAGAGGTTAAGTTCAGCTGTGTGGTAAAGTTCTCCTTCCTCGTCTCCAAGTAGAATCCCCAGAACGTGAGTGCTCTGAACTGCAAAGTGGCTGCAGACTAGCTTTATAAGAATGTTACCATGGCGCGCAGGAAAGCCCACATGTGATTGGTGGGCGGTGTAGTGACGTCAAAGTGAAGGAATTTGATACCATCACTTTCTCCTCTTGTGTCCCAACACAGACAGACTGCACACTACACTTTAGACATACGGTGCTATGATCCTAGCATTCACTAAAACGTGAGCAGGTTTGTTTTGAATGACATTAGTGAGAAGTAAAATGTTTTAAAAAATGTGGATTTATGCATTAAAAACACCATCAGTGTACCCAATTCGAAGCACTTTTTATTCCCTAAATTTGCGTTGCCTTTCACCAGTACACCATGTTTGCCAATAGGAGGCGACAGAAGCCTAGGAACTCAACTAAGCAACTCCCCCTGCCCCTCCCTTTTTTAGAGTTAGAGAGAGGAGGAGGGCGCGACATCAGACTGCTGCAGTGCAACCAGCTCAGCTTCTGATTTCTATCATTTCAGCAACAGGATTATAGTCATTCTGCTGACTGGGCCACTTTTTGTAGATAAAAAACAGGTTTTAATAAAGTGTTTTGTTTCCAAACATGATAACGTTGTATCTTTTCCAACAGAGACTCTCATATGCTGTAAGTTGGCCTGACATTTCGTTATTAGAACTTAAAAAAACAGTTATAAAGTTTCAGATTTATGTTTAAAAATGATATTTGAGTGTATAAACCAACCATGGGAGTAACTTCAACATAGATGTTAATATAATAATGACGTTACATCACTATATAATATAAACGAATGTTAAATAAAAACAAATGGCATGAATTAATTATAACAAACATTCATCAAAAAGCAAGATAATGTGTGCTCATATTGTTTTGCTGACAACAATTAACAAAAATGACCAAAATGTGCCTTAAATTGGACAAAAGCCCACGTTGATCGACTAAATAATATCACAAAAGAACACATACAAATATAAACTTGCTCTGTCCTCTTGCCGTGAGCCAAACAACACAAAATGCTGTACAGCGGTCAGAGAACCTGCCTGCACACGCCCCGTTTGATTGTTTATTATGCTTAGTGGAGATGTGGAAATGTAAATCTGGCTTGGAGCTAATGTAGACAACATGTGCTACCTGAAGTTGCTTTTAATCGTTTGCAGATGTCAGGTCATTTGAGTGTGGCTGCTTGCAGATTGCAGACACCCACAGCCTTCATTTGAACATGCAGAACTTGTTCACTGTTTCTGTTTGTGGTCATGTAGGAGAAAGACCGGTTTTAGGTGCAACTCTGTAATCCTTTCTCTCGCTAACCAATTAGGCCGGTGGTTTTAAAAAGGGAGCAAGCCGCCTTTTTCGCCCTATCCAGGTTTATTTACACCAGACATGCTTATTTGAGATACTCACTTTTAACACAAATAGAAGGGAGCTGTTTGGCTGTACGTTAATAGGTGGTGCGACGTCGTCGGACGCACGCGCATTGCGTGCCGCTCTACGCGAGCTGGTCAAAACGTGACGCTGTTTGCTTGTAGTAGCGAGCGAGGTGTGAACGCATTGAGTCACGGTGCTGTGTGGTGGACCGGTGGAAAAGGTGGTGTTTACTCTTGACAAAGTAAATACGCCTAATGGAGGTGTGTAAAGAAGAAAAGCAGAACGAGGGAGAGGAGGCAGTGAAAGGCCGATGGAAGAATGAAACTTGATTATTTCTTTGTCATTTTATTCCTGTCAGTTTGAGTACATAAAAAAAGAAATGCCTTTCCCACCAGACAATTCATATGTCGATAGGTCAAGTAGGAAAGACTGTAGTCTGAATCAACACAATAACAATTCAAATGAAAACAAATATCTGTATTCATATTATGAAGTGAAAGAAACATGGTGTGAATGATCGCTGCCAAGTCTCAATGTTGCTTATAGAATAAGAAAACACAATTTACACCAAAAGCTGAGGTACCACAAAGGGAAAATACCTGGAACATTTTCACATATGTGTTTGTGGCCCATGCAGCAATACTGGACTGTATTTTATCCATGGGTAAAAGGAATACAGTCGTCCATTGCTACATCAGTTTGAACATCGCTCCCTCGCTCTATCTCGGTTTCTCAAAAATGTATTTATTAGTAAATGAGCGATGTTTTGATACAAGATACAAGATACAAGATACAAGAGAGTTTTATTGTCATGTGCATAGTAAAACAGCAGTTATACCATGCAATGAAAATCTTATTCTGTTCATTCTCCCAAGAAAAGAAATAAAACAAATGAAAGAATAAGAACATAAGAAACATAAACATATATACCAATAAATTAAGCAACAACAACAGAAGAGACATTAATACAAGCAAATAATATAAATAAATAAATAAAGTGCTATGAGTGTGTGCGTGCGGCGTGTGCGAGTGCTTCGTTGAGGAGCCTGATGGCCTGTGGGTAAAAGCTGTTTGCCAGCCTTGTGGTCCTGGACTTCAAACTCCTGTAGCGTCTGCCTGATGGTAGGAGTGTGAATAATGAGTGTTGTGGATGTGTGCTGTCCTTCATGAGGTTGTGTGTTCTGCGTAGGACTCTAGATTTATAAATGTCTTGCAGTGAGGGGAGGGCTGCCCCAACAATGTTCTGTGAGGTCTTGATCACCCGCTGGAGTGCCTTCCTGTCACGTGTTGTACAGTTACCGTACCAGGTTGACTATGGCCTATTATTAGTCAAAAAATATTGAAAGACAAGTCATATGTAGTATTGTAGTCACAAGGCGTCAGTAATGTTACATTGATGAGACATTACCTTATATGACATTACCTGAACACTGCATGGAGTCAGCCATGTCTGACATGATAGAGTGAAAAAAAAAAGTTCTCCTCCCATTCCGTGTGAAGGTGGTACATTTTTGGCTTCTTACTTTGTCTTTCTTTCCCACTTGGTTTAAAGCACTTTCTTAAATTTAGAACAAATACATTGGAGGCTAACGAGTTAGCTTGCTAAATGCCATGAGCGGTGGCCGCCTCTTATGTCCCTGCAGTGACCCCATAGCCTGCGCATTAGTGTTGCACAGGAATAATAGGAGGGTAAAGGTGACTATAGGGGTGTTATTTCATGTCTACGGAGTTCTAATCATGTTAAAAAACATATTTAGAAAGTAATAAACACTTATCGCATTCATGTCTGAAACCAATTAACCACGATAAACGAGGGATGACTGTATAATGAAAGTGTTAAACACGCCAAAAATGAACATATACTCACCTTGACACAACTCTTTATGCAACCAAAAATAATAATTGCTTATTCCATCTGTCCATCCATCCATTTTCTACCTGTGCTAATAAAAGTAATCAGATTAAAGGAACTGTTTGCAACTGGCTCAAGATAAAAAAAAATTCAGCCAAAAAGTATAAGAACACCATTGGGTTACATATGTTAACCAATACAGTGTTCCCTCGTTTACCATGGGAGATAGGTTCCCAAAATAGCCCGCAATAAGTGAAATCTGCGAAGTAGCCAACTTTATTTGTTTGCAATTATTAGATATGTTTTAAGGCTGTAAAACCCCTCACCATACACATCATACACTTTTCTTAGACAGGCATTAACATTTTCTCACATTTCTCTCTTTTTTAATCAATCTCAAAGTTCAAATTTTGTTTGAATTTTAATGATCTATCTCTTGGAAGCAAGAAATTCTGAAATGACTCACCATATTCACTCCTCTGACATTCAGCTGTAGCATTTTTGTATCTTTGTTCAAACATATTGCTCCTGTTTTACTCCTCCTGTAGTCCTCCATGAACTGAAGCTATTCATTTACAGGATTCCATAAAGGCACCCTAGAGGAAACACAGCAGTGCTGCACAAAGGAGGCTGCTTAACAATGGTCTACAGCCAATCAGAACGCAGAAAACAATGGACGGGTTCTCCCTTAGCCAATCAGGACTGTTGTGGCTTTATATTTAGCTGGCTGACAAGGTGGTGGGACGAAATCTTTACTCCAGCGGCACACGTCTTCAACTGTCACATGAGTACACAACACCCTCTACTGGCAGCATCAGTAAATACAATAACAGACACACAAAACAGAGCACCGATATATCACTCTAATACACCACAAGGATGCAAAACACAACGCGTGTTCATACGCTGGTTAAAAAAAAAAGTAGCAAAACATGCACTTAAAAAATCCGCAAAACAGCGAAACGGCGAAAGGTGAACCGCGGGACACTGTAGTGGTTTAAAGGAACAGATTGAATAAAAATAATGTCTCTATTTGTCACAATTACAGATTAAACAGCATAAAAATTGTTGAGCACTTCAATTTGGGTCGAATAAGATGAATGTCGTGATTGTCACGGCTCGTAGACATGTACATGTCGTAGCAAGTGCACACACACAAAAACAGATGTATATTTATTCAATGATAGCTAATGTTAGTAGGCAAACTTTGCCAAATTGCTATCATTAGCTGACAACAAACATTAGTAACACACGTTTGTGTTATGTGGAGCGTGGCTTATGTGGTCGGAGCTGGAAATGGGCGGGCTATAATGCTTGAAGCACATTTGAAAAGTAAGCAGCCTCTAGGCAGCCGCATAACCATTGCAAACATTCCCTTTGAACAAAAAAATTGTAAAAATAAATAACCTAAAAACATACAATATATCCAAATTCATGGCTTATAAGCATTATTGAACCTCTGATACAATTTTCTGTGGAAAATACTCCTCTAAAGTGTAAGACCTCAGCTCAGCAAGCTTTAAAAGCGTGCATTTTTACTTTTTCTTTGGCCTTTTGCTATACACTGGTAATAAGCGGACTCACAGCCAAGGCAACAGCCCCTTTCAGATTGAAGATTGCATTTTTCCACAGTTTCTTGTGTCTCTCTTGTGTATATAAACAGCACTGCCACGTATTTGATGCCACAGATGCAGGCACTGAAGTGATCATGAATCTAATTATCTGGCAATATGCCGCTTCACGCGTTCTGTGCAAAATTAAAAATGTGGCTAGTTAGAACCCCTTTTAAGGCTCTGCTGCAGCAACCTTGAAGGATGTGAAAGAGGCTAGTAAGACTCCAACTTCATTACCAAATGACGAAAAACAGTTTCCGGATTTCCACCAAAAATCTAACGGCTTCTTCCTTAGCCCATTGAAGCACACTCCCACAATGTTCCTCTAAAATCCCTCGGGTAGTTTAGGTATAATCCTGCTAACTAACGAACAAACAAGCTGACAAACAAACATAACCTCTTATGAGAAAACAAAACAACAATTAGTGACAAGAACAACTGCATGTATGATGCAAATACCTCAAATGTCAGTTGACACATTTACATACCTCATGAAAAAAAAGGCAGTTCACATGACCTCCCCACCCACCCACCCACCCAATACAGTAACTGCGAGTAAACACAACAACATATGGCTGAACACGTCCTCGTCTCATCCTCCTCCACATGCCACACAGCCTGAAAAGTGTTCGATAAGAAGTCATTTTAAAACTGTAACTTTTTACAGGAGCCTGACTGATTAGGTTGATTCGTTTTCAGCTTTCTTTTGAAACAAATCGGTTCATGTTTGTGCTGCACCCCCAAAGCACAATCTCCTCGAACGCACTCCGTAAGAGTACATTATTGTACTCCAACGGTTTGCATATTTTCCAGGGCCAAAAAAGTACAAGTTTGTCCCCAATCTGTACAAGTCAAGTGTAAAAAAACAGTGTATGTGATGGTACCCCCCAGGTGACAAGTCATTTTACCCCTGAAGGTAGCCGGATTGTTTTTTTCCCCAGTTAGAACTGAAGTCGGCAAGGCAGAACGACGTCTTGGGAAACTTCTCATCTAGACTTTAAGCTACAGCGTTAAAATTTGAGCAAACAGTGAGAGTCAACTGCTAAACTCTGCTTTTCTTCACGGGGGGAGCTCCTGGAGTCCTTGCTCTGCATTTTAGGGCTTTACAATATCAAAATTCTGCTCTGATGACAATATTCTGCATTTATGTTGTAAATAATTTAGCATTATTGAATGAGTTATTGCTTATTTATTTGTGTTTATTTATTTATGTATTTGTTTTCATGCATTTATTTATACATTATACAATGTTTGTCATTTATTTATAAGTATTTCTAATCTCTGAATTGATTTTGTATTTTTTATATTAATTTATATTTATTTAGTCATTTATGTAATCAAAACGAAGATGATTAAATATGTAGAATTTGTAATAAAACTTTTGGACTGGATCTCAGTAGATTTAATCATCATATTAAGTGTCCAGGCAGTGTTTAGGATATTCTTTGACGATATAAACACATGTAATCAATCAGGGGTAGAATAAAAACAAGATATTTTGTGATAACATGCGCCCCCGCTATTGAATCGCTAATCCAAAACGGAGAATACGGCGTGTCCGTTTATGTGATGTGTATTGAGATACTTAGGAAATGGAGAGAATTTGAGGAAAGCATCTCATGTCTGGGTGTGTGTAGCCTTCAGATAGGTGCGATCTGCCATTCTTAGAAAGTCTGACGTGATTAATGGCCGCCTCGAGCTTGTGCGCAGCTGTTCCGCTCTGATCTGAGCGTCTGAGCACCGGGTGTGTGTTGACCCAACGTCATTCAGCATCTCATGTTGTTTAAATAACACTTAGGGAAGACCCAGGCAACTCCCCCATGCAGAAGGATGACTCTGACTTGTCTGACATCCATCATTTTTCTTTATATGCCATTTCTCATTCAATATGGCAGCTCCCTTTCTACCGTACTGCAAGTATCATAAGCCTCATTTGCATCAAGCAGTACGGTATGCATTTTTCTACAGTTGCGCTGAAGTATTGTGTGGTTCACTTCAATTGATTGACCACCAGACACTAAAGTGCCCGTTTAATCTCTAAATGACTTTCTGATCAAAATGATTGAAAACCAAATGATCCCTGGAACCCAATCCCAAAAACCCACAACCCTGATTCAGGTAGTACTTCTAGTACCATGGAAAGATGCCAGGGGTTGGAGGTGGGCAATACTACATTTTGGTATTGGTCTGATACCAGGTTGGTTTTGTGATTTCAGCCTTTTCATTTTTTTGGTCATGATTATAATCACAATTTAAATAGAATTTAATATTTAAATAGCGCTGCAACTAAAGACTATTTTATATTGTTTCTGTTAATCAGGTAATTGGTTAGGTCCTAGATGGACCAAATCAACATGTACCCAACACAAACACTTAGTGGTTTGGCCCACGGATAAGAGGCAAAAATGTCCATCACTGTTTTCCAAAGTCAAAGCTGATGTGTGTAAATATCTTGTTTTGCCTAAAACACAAGGATAATAGGTCTTCATTCAAGGACGACTAGAGAAATTTAAAAATAATCACATTTGAGAGGATGAACTCAGAAGATTTAAATTAAAAAAATGCTAAACTGAATACCAAGATACCGGTAGTTGCCGATTAATTGGATAATCAATTAGTCATCGATTCACTGATTAATTGTTGCAGCTCTATATTTAATACAACAATATAAGACAACAGGGGTGTAACGATTCGTTTTGATAACTATTGGATTCCTATCACCATTTGTGGTTGCCGATACGATTCAAGGATGATATTGGTTCATTTAGAACGATACAATCCGAAACGATTCAGTAACTTTAAATTGATTCAGTAACTTTTTAGCCAAAAATTCAACCATCGTGACTGTGAGATAAATACCTGGACACTGGGCAATACAGGTGAAGTTCCCTAGAGTCCCATGGTTTTTTGTAAGGGAATCAGGTATAAAGAATAATTGATCAATGAGCACAAAATATGTCTTAAAAATGCAACACAAAATCAGGATGAACAGAGGGTGGTATAGCTTGCCATGATGAATTATTTACTTTAAATAGTGCAATCCAAACCTGCACTTTGCACCCAAAAGTGCAAAGGGAAAAATTTAACTTAAAACATGTATACGTGAGAACAACACTAAAAACCTTCAGCATTTTAGCATGTGGAATCAAATTATGGAACACATTAAGCAAGGAAGTAAAACAATGCACTGCGATGAGTGATTTCAAGAAACAATTTCTAGGATCTTAAGATTCTTAGGAATCTTTAGGGTTAAATAATCTTTGCTTCTATCTACTCCTTTTGGGCATATGGAACTGTGAACTGTAATATGTGATGTATTCCAATGTAACTTGTATGCATGTTCATATCAATTAAACCATTACAAGGTGAGGGACATTATGCAAATTCCTCAGCAAATGAATGTGGTATGGTACTTTTAATTAGGTGTTGAGACTTTCTCACCTGACGGCCGATGGAAGCAGGGGCTTTTTTTGGGCTAATAATCCTCCTGATCAGGGCCGCCATTTGAAAGAACGGTGCAGCAACTACACTGATAGAAGTTTTGCAGCACACATACGTTAGGAATGTTAGAACATTTTGAAATATGTAAAATCAAGTTTGTGCTTAATTCTGTCTGATGAAACATGACTTGAACTTTAATTTGATGCCTCATCCACATCTCCACCCCAAGTATTAAAGAAGCAAATTTCATTCTGGAAAATAGTGCCTTTGTTTCCCATTGCTTTAACATGGAGTCAAGACAAAAGCTGTGATCGACCAACGGGCCTCGGCAGGTACAATCGTACTACAAAATATATCATTTGTTTTAAAAGTCAGCAGAGTAGCCATTTACATGTTTTTGATCATCCAAAAGTCCAGGGTAGAAAATCAAGTGTAATAATGCAGCAGCAGCACGCTGTATTTGTTTCCCCGCCACACTACTAATTGCATGTACACAGTAATTACTGTAATTACTTTGAAATATGTTAATTTTGTCCCGCAATTAATTCCGGGGCAAAATTTAAAATTTAAAGTTGGACTTAACATTTATAAGAATGTATAAGAATGAAAATACACCTGATATCATATGAAAAAATTACATTTTTAAAGACTTCCCCGCGGACTCCGCCAAAATACGGCGATTGTATTTGTAACATTCCTACTTATGTGTTTTGACCTGGACACGCCGCGATGGATGATGGATGATGATGTCACTAAGCATCACTGCTACTGGACCATACTGTTCAGAGGCATACAAAACATCCTTACTTTGCATATTGTCCCCATAAAAGTCACTTAAAAGGAGTTTCAAATAAGGACAGATGAGTTCAATATGAATACTGAATGAAGTGAATGAACTGACTAAAAGAAGAGGAAGTGAATCAACTGTATTTCACAGGTCCACTACAACTCCCATGACCACCACATACCCGGAAGTCAATGACGTCACCGACAGGCAGACTGTAACGTGTCTTTATCATTAAAAGTGCTAAAAAAAAAGACAAAAAACATCCATATAAAGCCTGCCGTGCTTAAATCCATTGCTTAGTTTCCTAGTATCGATTAAATCGATTGATTTCCTTTTAAACAATGTTAGATCGATATATATGTCGTCCTGAATGGAAACTTGAGAACCCAGTTCAATGTAGGTGAATCGTAGGAATATAAATCGATGCATCAACGTAGTGAATGAATCGTTGCACCCCTATACGACAATTTAACAATATCAGCAAAATACTAAATTCATATTCCCTAATAAATAACATTCCTTTAATTAAGGAAAATAAAGTCAATACTGCAAAATAAGTAGGCAAAATCAAAAACTACTATCAGCTGTCATTCAAATCCTTCCTCTGTTTACTTCCAAAGCCCTCCTGTATCCAAGGATTTATTACTTGAGTTTATGAACACTATAGCAATAGCAAAATATATTTCAACAACACAACAAAAAACACAAACATTTGTGAAAATAAACAAAAGAGAACTGAAAAATATCAACGTCATCATGCTAGTATCAATCCAAATACCGATACTACCCTGGTATAAATATTTGGATCGATCCACCCACCTCTACTGTTTAATTCCTAAATGACTTTCTGATCAAAAGTTAAATTTAAATTTTGGGGTTTCTGGAACCCCACATTTTCCTGATTCTGGTACTCGGTGTGTCCCAATGTGACAGTAGGATAACAGGGGCACAACAGGGGTACAATTTTTTCCCTTGATGACCTTTCAAACATACTGTAGCTCTACTCTACTTGCCAGTGATGTGTTTCCACTGGCAAAAGCATGCACTACGAGGTACTATGTCTAGTACTACCTGGTCAGCTGACATTCCCAGCATGCACAGACAACAGCAAAAGGTGTGCCGTATAGGCCGAGAAAGTTAGGACAATTCCAAGGGCCCCGACAGTCAGAGTCCCCAAACAATAGATAATTATTAAAAAATAAAAAGGGGGGCCCAACAAGATTTTTTTTCATGTAGCCCAGAACTCTTTGTGGCATCCCTGAATGCCAATATGTGTGACGTAAACCACCGCTTGTTGCTTGTTGAGCAGGTGCATTATACTGCGACATTGTGACTTTTGAATATTTTACTCCACAGTCTCTACATTGCTGTCACATTGCTGTCATGTGTCTCCTTACCATGGCCAGACGTCACAAGCAGAGTAGTAAATTAGATGAGATGCTCAACTTCAATTATCTCAATTTGTCATCACAACAATGTTGCAGTGGACAACTCAATTTACAGCGAACTTGTGTTTTTCAACTTTGTTTAATCAAACGGCGAGTTACTTGATGTCATCTAAGACACAGTATGGAGCTGACACAGCCATCCAGTCTCCACATTTCAGCCTTTGTACCACCAGTCATTAATTAAGCAGGCCAAAACAGTCGACTTATAAAACACAAATGATCACTTCATGTCCACTCACTTTTTACTCAGCAACGTGATGTGCTACTGATTAAAGTATGTGCATTAGCCAATCAAACCGCACTGTGTGAGCGGTAGGAAAAGCAAAAGGAAACCCAATCCACTTAGGCCGAGTCCAAAAAGCCACAAAGGAGTACCATTTCCCCTCCGAAGATATGGCTTGTACAAACAGCCCCTCGCTTTAACAATAACAATCATCTCAAGCAGCCAGGCCAAGCTAACTAATGACAGATCCACACCTTAATGTCGAGCGATTGTTTGGGTTTAAGCGAGGGATGGCGTGTGTATGCGAGCGGGTGGTTTTTGAGGCTAAGAATGGCAGTTGTCAGCAGGTGGCTCGTGCCGCTGGAAAACTCTTTGGAGGCGTGATGGAAGCGGAGATTGATGGGGAAAACCTCTGACACAGTGTAACGCTACTCGAGCCCAGCAACTGAGGATGTCCAACCATAACGCAGAAGCACATTTACTGTATGCAGAATGTTGGATTGTGTCTAATGAGGGCAGGCCTGCTGTTTGTCTCTTGGCCAGCAGGGTTTGATTTCCTGCTATTTTTTTGTTGTCTATAGTTCTGACTGATGGTAAATGGAGCCTTGAAATGCGTGATAAAACCTACAGTAGAGCGGAAGGTGGGAAATAGAAGGTATGAAGTCTACTAGAAATTTCAACTTGCTCATTTGAAAGGTTAAAATGCCCAAATAAATCAATGAAATGAATGTGGCATGTATTCATATGTAACAGATGCCAGCTGGAGCAACTGTAATGATGTATGTTGGTAAACCTCAGGAGTTGCGCTGGACGTCGCATTGCTTTTGGCTCGATGGCTAGCGCTCCTGACTCTCAACTCAACGTGGGGCTGGCTGAACCAGGCGGGTTACACATACAGTACATCACCATATATCATAGTAATCTCTAAATTATATGCAAATATGCCTCCTAGAGGCCGTGAAGAGCATAGATAATCTTCCCTAAGTCGTTGAGGTCAAATCATGTTCTTCTACTTTATTGCAATATCTGATATCTAAATAAGTTTTGAAATCAAAGTAAAGAACGTTTGTGTTTGAGGAACAATACAGTATATTTTTTCTTACTGTTAGACCAGATTGCTTATATATATTAAGTAATATATATTAAAATCTCACATGTATTACTGGAAATAATCCAAATCTGCCAACAAAACAGGAACATTTGACCGAAATGCTGTTTTACTTGTTCTGACGAAAAAAAAACAAAACTATTAATACAAAATCAAACCAAATTATTATCATTATTCTTTTAAAGTCAAGTTTTCAATATTAGCTGTTATTAGATTGCAATAAAAAAAAGGAAATCATATTCCTTAGCTACTCGAAAGCTGTTTGATCTGCTCCACTGATCAACATTATCTTAAAATTCTAATCATAGCTCAACTATTGTTTACAGGTCACTGCCGTGTGAGTGACAGGAAGAAACACTCTGACATGCTTGGGGAGACAGTTTGCTGATTTGCATGTACTGTACTGTATGTCTATACAGCAAATATTAGACAACACCAACTGCTGATACATTTTTTGTGTACCGATGATGTGTGGATTCTCTTGAAACTCCACTTAAATGCTTAATATAAATAAAGTTAAGTTCCATTTTTAGAAAGAGGGATTATTTATTTGCTTCTGCTTGGGGGGCATGTCTGGAAAATGTGTGGATTACTGAAATAGTGAAAAGTATTGTAATTGAGCATAGAAATGGTTAAAGTACATTATTGTCTAATCAGATTACATTTCACATTTGAGCAATGCTTTTAATTTGAAGGTTTTTCCTTTAATTTCTTGTGGTGCTGCACAAACGCCAGGGAGATGTACTTAATGAAAAGGTGATGATACCTAAGTGCTTCGCCTGGTTGGCTCACTCACTCAGCTGTTATTTTGCTCTCCACCACAACCGTCTAGACCACCACCAAGGAAAGAAAGACTTGACCAAAAAAGTAAGTGCAGACTTTGCTGGACATAATTAGGCACTCCCTATAAAGAATATCATTGCAAGAGAAACTTCCACGCAGTGTCAGATACTTTGTTACAGTGAGAGACCACCCCATCTAGTGGTGGTTTTAGCTGGGTCACCAGGAGTCAATCAGGTCAGGCGCTACCTGAAGGGAGGCACAAGCAGGAAACAGGAAGAGTTGATCTACTACATCACATCCTGAAATATGTGTGTTAATGAGCGTTCACTCATTCATATAATGAACGTTGGTCAATTTTATTAACTGATAAATCCAAAATGAGAACAGTGAATTTGGTCTTTCATCATTGACTGTGGGAACATTTTTACCTTTTTGACCATCAGTTATGTCCTGTGATTAACTGGTGACCAATCCAACTATACCCTTCTTTTTGCCCGAAGTCAGTTGGGACAGGCTCCCTAAAGAGGACAAGAAGTATAGAAATTGGATGGCTTTATTATAATTACAATGCAATTTTATTTATAAAGCAACATACAGAGCTGCGCAAAGTGCTGGAAAGTTTCATTGTCATTGTAAACAATTTTACAATGAATCCAGGCGATATACATCGTGACTTGAATTAACTTTAAATAAAATAATCCACGCAATAAATTTGGACATACAGTAAGTCATTTTGCATGCATGTAGCAGGAAATGAGTGAGGTAGTAACCGCAATGCTGAGTCAAAATGCCCACTCTGAAACTCTGTGTCGACACGAAAGCTTTGTCTGCTCCGTTTAGGCTCCAGAATGACTTAAAACTTGATTTCCTCCTAGTTTTTCTTTCCCTCATAGTAGCGTTCTTGGGTGTCCACACAAGTCATAGCTACCCCTCCTTGACGTGTGCAGCGCCCCCATGGTTCTAGTGTTACATGTGGTGATAGGAAATTGCCTTGTCTGATTTCCCGCCATCAGATTTTTAGTGTTGTGCAGGGTGGAGGTACAGTGTGAGGTCACCCATTTATCAGCTTGAGGTGATGTGCCCAAAACGACAATGGGATCAAACTTTTCAGCGTTGTGGAAAACTGCTTTATATTTTACATTGGACTTTCTACCAGCTGCACCTGCAGGCAAACCCGGTTCATTGTTCTTTACATCGTAGCCATAATTTAAATAGTTCATCCAACCAGTAAGTCTAGAAATAAAAGAAACCCTCTAGTTACTTTTGCCTTGACTCCAGTCTCATGGCTCAGCGCTACCATGAGCCAGTAGACCGCCTCCATCGCAGCCTCCGGGGAGCCACAGGAGGAACTTGGCATTGGAAGCTGGATGGAGGGTCGGGCGTCGTTGGGAAGTAATGAGGGATGTTGACTCTTAGGTGACGAGGGTGGGCGGATGTGACCACTAAATGAGGCGCTCGCCAGGTAAACACGGCTGCGATGATGATGCCAGATTCATCTTGTTTGTGATGTGACGCAGTATGTGGGCTGCCAAAGTGTGTTTGTAAGATTTTCTGGAAGACACAGAAAACTGAGTCAGGGAGACATTAGAATTGATTGCGTTTTAGTCAATGTGGTTATTAAAGCGTGTTGACGATAGATGTTCATGCAAATGAAAGAGGAGAAATCGTAGGCATCACCATGGTGTGTTTCCATGAGTATTTAGTTGATTTCAAGCCGATACTGATAACTTCCTGCTTTTCAAGACAGATAACCGATAACTTTTTATATCTATTATTTTTTAAATTTAGATTTAACTGTTGTTTGTCCACACCTGGAGGTAAGAACAATTCAAACAAAGTTGGGTTTGACAAACTGTACCTTTAGTTTTCTTCTTACAAAGTATAATCACATCACTATTACAGTATTAACAAAACTAAAAAAATATTGGTGGCTCAGAAGTACAAACCGTCGCTCCAAGGGGTTTACTTGCAACAAAAGCCGGTATCTTCAATCATGGTAAAGGGCTGGTCATCCAGTGCCATCATTTCTGTGATGAAATCACAGATTGCCTTAGCACTCCGGTCGTCTCTGGCAAACCTTTTTGCACTTTTCAAATGCTACGGCGATAGGAACAAGCTCTGATGCCTGGGCGTCGTAGTGATGCTGGTGTTTCATGTGGCTGATAAGGTTTGATGTGTTGAAGCTCAATGTTTTTTTTCCCTTTACTGCGGAATGTTTGCGGAGCATTTGACGAAATGTCTTCATCTAAAACAGTGAGAAGTCCCACATTATCAAAGGCATGTTTGTTTACGTGAGCTCAGGGGAAGTTACGACGGGCTATTTGCAGCACATCACAAAAAGGAAGCACTTGATTTGCTCACGCTAACCCGATACCGGTAATCTTGCTTTTTTTAGTGGTTATTTTTTTATGTTAGCAGATTTATCGGTATTTATGTTATCGGTAATCCAGAGTAACATATACGAACCGGAAATCGATTTACAAATTTTTAACTTGTTCAACGTTTGTACCATAGCAGTGGTCTGCATGGATATAATGCTTTCCATAGGTGACGTCACGTTTTCAACTAGTTGAGAGTAAATCAACAGCGCCTCAACAGAGTAGTAAGTAGTTGTAATTGTGTGATGAGGTTTAAAGTTTTGTGGATGGCTAAATTCTGTTTTTAGACACAAACTGATCTACATCTTAAAATGGTTGACATTCATAATTTGTTGTCTTGGCATATTGTCCTTTTAAAGGTCATTAATGTCATATCCGTGCTAATATTGGGATAAAATTGAGCTTAGTATTTACACTGCACTGTTTTGTCCAGCAAATTGTACATTATAAATCTAGATTATATTATATTAGTATTTCATGCTTCTTTACACAGTGACATTGCCACCTACTGGCCTGGCATCCATATTACAGCATTTTCACATGTTGATCATCATCTATTAGAAGAAACTTACGAAAAATAAAAGCATTTTACTAGGTTGGTTATTAAGTCTCTGCCCCCCCCCCCCCCCCCCCACCCCACCCCACTCCTGAAACCCACTCTGGCAAGCGAGTGGTGGAGTAGCAGAGGACCGTGTGCAACAGGCAGCACTCTGTCTATCTCATAGACTCATTGAGCAGTGTGGTTTGGCAAGTCCAGCTGCAACGTAGGTGGTTCTCGATGAAGATATGGAGGGCCTGTGTGCGCCCGCCTTAAGTTTTCACTTTACCTGAGCCATTAAGACACATTGAGCTGCTGTGTGGTGTCTGTGAACATGTCAGTTTATTGCAAACAGTCCCTCGTCTCGCTCTTAGCCTTCTCTTGGAATCGGTCCTGCATCTTATTGAATATTCTAATAAGGGGAATCTAATGCAAATGGCTCAGATAAGTGCTGACTATCAGCTACCTGGCCATTCACTAACAGCACCACCGCTCACATATTGGCTATTGGTAACGTCCAGTCAAATGTGTTTATATACTGAGTGTGTGTGTGTGCTCCATATCAAAGACCTGCATGTGGGCTTTAAATGTTGGCAATCCGTGATGTTTGCTTGGATTGACCATTTTTTAATAAACTCATTTAGGTTCTGTACATAGTGTTAATGCAGAGGGAAAACACAAGCTAAAACCTTTTGACGTCGGTCTGGGTAATAAGGCTTAGAGGGAGCTTAGACAACTTCCCAGAAGACACACAGAGCCCTGAAGGTGTTTCCCCTCACAGACGGCCTTTGTGCGACACGCTGATCGTGTTCTCTACGGGTTCTCATCACGGGGGTCTTGTGAGTTGGTATTAGAAATGAGGTCAAGTTGTAGACATCGATGGGGGTCCTATTTTCTTCTTTATTTCTCGGCTATTCTGGCTTTTTAGTTTGTCACCCAGGAGGTTACGAGTAATCTTATTTGACTAACAAAATACAAAAATTATCACTGTTCTATTTTTGACTTCGCCGCGCAACTTGTCGGACTATATTTCAATGACAACACAACTGAACACAAAATGCTGTTTTAAATGAAACTTTTTATTATTAAGGGAGAAAAAAAAATCCTGGCCCTGTGTGAAAAAGTGATTGCCCCACCGTTAAAACATAACTTAATTGAGATTAATTGAGATCTATCAGTCTGGAAAAGGTTATAAAGATATTTCTAAAGCTTTGGGACTCCTGCAAACCACAGTGAGAGCCATTATCCACAAATGGCGTAAACATGGAACAGTGGTGAACCTTCCCAGGAGTGGCCGGCCAACCAAAATGACCCCAAGAGCGCAGCAACGACTCATCCAAGAGGTCACAAAAGACCCCACAACTGTAGGTCTCAGTTGCCTCAGTTAATGTCAGTGTTCATGACTCCACCATAAGAAAGACACTGTGCAAAAACAGCCTACATGTCAGAGTTCCAAGACCAAAACCACTGCTGAACAAAAAAAACATTAAGGCTCGTCTCAATTTTGCCTTAAAACATCTTGATGATCCCCAAGACCTTTGGGAAAATACTCTGTGGTCTGACGAGACAAATGTTGAACGTTTTGGAAGGTGTCTGTCCTGTTACATCTGGCGTAAAAGTAACGCTGCATTTCAGAAAAAGAACATCATACCAACAGTAAAATATGGTGGTGGTAGTGTGATGGTCTGGGGCTGTTTTGCTGCTTCAGGACCTGGAAGACTTGCTGTGATAAATGGAACCATGAATTCTGCTGTCTCTCAAAAAAGCCTGAAGGAGAATGTACGGCCATCTGTCCGTGACCTCAACCTGAAACCAACTTGGGTTCTGCAGCAGGACAATGATCCAAAACACACCAGCAAGTCCACCTCTGAATGGCTGAAGAAAAACAAAACAAAGACTTTGGAGTGGCCTAGTCAAAGTCCTGACCTGAATCCTATTGAGATGCTGTGGCATGACCTTAAAAAGGCGGTTCATGCCGGAAAACCCGCCAATGTGGCTGAATTACAACAATTCTGCAAAGGTGAGTGGGACAAAATTCCTCCACAGCGTTGTAAGAGACTCATTGCAAGTTATCGCAAACTCTTGATTGCAGTTGTTGCTGCTAAGGTTAGCCTAAACAGTTATTAGGTTTAGGGGACAATGACTTTTTCACACAGGGCCATGTAGGTTTGGATTGTTTTTCTCCCTTAGCAATAAAACATTTCATTAAAAAACTACATTTTGTGTTCAGTTGTGTTGTCATTGACTGATATTTACATTTGTTTGATGATCTTAAACATTTAAGTGTGACAAACATGCAAAAAAATAAGAAATCAGGAAGGGGGCAAACGCACACCAAACACATTTGAGAAATATATATATATATATACTGTATATCTCAAATACGGCTTGTCTTTTTCAAACTTTATTGAGGAAAAAGTCTTCTATTCGCGTAAGTATGGTCTGTCTAGCTATCTGTCTGTCTATCACCTGTTATAATAATTTCCAAGAATGTTATGTGCTGATAACAAATTTGAATTTATAGTATAAAGATACCTATTTACAGTTGTTTTTCCTCAGCTATGGTATTTTTGTTTCCAATATTTCCCCCTGTTCTCTCTGAAAGAAAAGTATGCAACTTATTAACTAGTGGTTAAGTAGCAGTCAAGTTGACATTAATTCAGGCCCACATGTGGCTTGTCCTGTACACGGACAGCTTTGCCAACGTCGCACCGTGATCCAACACGACGTACTGTTGTGATTCTGTGTGCCGCACTGCGTTGTCGGCCCCCTCGCTAGGTGCCAAGTGATTTTTATCTCAGGCAAAACAGTCTCCTTCCAATCTGGGCTCTCTTAGGAGCATATGAATACACTTTACACTCACACGAAGGAAAACAGGTAACTTGAGATGGGGCTTGGAGCGAGAGCTGAGCCTGCAGGTAAAAAGGGCTGCAGTGTGTCAATGTGTGTGCACTGTTCACCACTCGTGGTGTGTCTGCAGGGCATATATGGAGCACGCTCACTAGTTAGCTCTGCTGCAGAGCTCAGTCTTCTGGCTCCAAAACCAGAGCTCCCATAAAATAAGAGCATAGTTAGAATCGCTTCTATATACTTTATTGTAACCTTCATGTATGCATTAAGATTCCTTATTGGGGCCAATCTGACCTTTTTCACTGTGTTTCATTCACACATTGACATGTGGGAGCTGCTCTGGGTGATACATGTGTACTTTTCTCTGCAGTGCTCTAGCAGTGGAACATTAAACACCTCTTTCTAAGATAACAAAGAACTAAGAACTGCTATTGCTTCACTTTTCCACTATAGTTTGGAGATCTTAAAGGCCTGCAACCAAGATGAGAATGAAATACAAAATGTAATCTAACTCATACCATTTATTCTTGCAAGGTTGCATGAAACTGATATTATATTGAGCCTGTGTAACATTTAAGGACTCACATGGCTCAGGTGATATCAGTATCGGTATCAGTCGGTGAATGTGGCATCTGAAATTGCTTTGGGTCCTCCGTAAGTAGAAAGGTGAAAGCCCATTTACTGTACTATTTCACATGTGACGTAAAGTTCATGATGGCTTCATGAGCTTTTGATAAATGTTGCTCATATCTGCACTTCACATGGGTCTTTATTAAATATCACAGGGGAAATCATCCAAATGCACTTTGCATACCGTACGGAGATACCATGCACACACTGTATAAAGTGCCAAAAGAGGAGTCGGAATTACATTGGAAATGTACGGCAAACTGAATGTACCGCAAAGGAACCAACCACATGTTCTACTGCGTTTCTACAGTGGAAACCTCAAAAGTCATATGTCCAAAATTTGTACGATTTGGTGTTTGGCTTCCATTTTTGTCTTTTTTGTATTTTTTTGGAATGCCATCACAGACTAATGACAGTTATAGCAAAGAGGAAAGGTAACGATAACCATAAAACCAGAAAGGAAAGGAAAGGGTATGGCTGCTCAGTAAAATATGATCAATGCAAAAATTTAACCAAACATATGCTAATGAACAGCACACTTTAAATACATGTAATGTATGTGAACTTGTGTATATTTTACTATTTTGCAACCAACCATGTTGAGTATTAATTATTTCAACAGTGCATGCCGACAGAGCAACCGCACAAACCTTTTGATTTTATATTTGTTTTATTTATTTAATATTTTACATCGGCGAATGGGTCTTTCTACGTTTACTCAAACTCACAGTTAGTACCGGTAATATAAAATTTAACTTTAAATGTACAGTAGTACACTTAACAAATGTTTTATTATTGCAACAATTTTAGCTTGTAACAAATGTATTCATCCTATACCAGTATCACAATGTTCAACTTTATGTTCCACTGTAGACACTCAGAGGCCAGCTTGTGCAATACTCTAATGCTGTAACAAAGAATATAACAGATAGCTTAGTTATGTCGCTAAAGTTTGATATCCCTTACGGCCTATTAGTAAAAAAAGTATGCATACTGAAGCAAGTTTTACGTGGTGTTTGCCTAAATTAAGCATTTTCAAGCATAAAAATAGCTAAAATATCTCCAATACATATATAACACATTCAGAAGAAGCAATAAAAGACACTGTGGATGAAATGTAGTATTCTACACTAGTCACTAGGTGGCAATAATTTTGCTGTAAAGTTTGCAACAACAGGCTTTTGCATTGTCTCACAACAGGCAAAATAATCTGTAATAAAGCTACAGTTGCTGCAGTAATCCACACCAAGATAAAACTCATCTCAGAAACCCCAACATCACCGCATGTCAGCCGCCACTCAACTTTCCTGTGTAACACATTTATAGCAACACACAAGAGCACAAGTCTTATTTATGACTTAAATGGCCTATTTATGCTTATTAAGTCTAATATGAGCGTAAAGGTGACTATAGAGGTGTTATTGAATGTCTCGAGGGCTCTAATAATGTTCAAAAACTTATTTAGAAGGGTTTTCGATGCTCTAACTACAAAAATTCTCCATTTGTAAATAAGGAATCCGAGTTTGCGGACATTCACTTATCACATTTTCTTATATGAGCACCATACATTTCAACGGTTTTAACTCCTAACTGCTGGTCAGAGTCTTGTTACAGAAGCCATGATTTCCATGTTTAATTACATGTGTGGAAAAACAGACCAGTGGAAGGCGGCCTAGCATGGAAACTTTGTGTCTGGGGTGAAAACCACCATAGTTTCTTTTGTGGACAAGGTGAGGCGAAGCGTGTCAAAACCCTCTCCTCATCAACGTCCATTTATTTTATTTCAGATTTATAGTTTTACATGCCCATGTACATAAATCCACAGTCATATGTCTCTGTCTTTCATTCACTCCCTTCTTTCAACACCGCTGTTTATTTTCTTTTATTTTTTCGGAGGGAAAGCCTGCCGCGAAATGAAAATAAAGGTAGCGTCACACTCATAATATTTGCAATGGAGGGCAATTTATTTTCTTTTTATTAAATGCTGATTAATATGCAGTGTTAATGCTGCAGGTTTCATTCCCTTGGTATCCTGTGCTCATTCTCCAAGGTGGAACCGGCCCACAAATGGGCTGGACATTTACATAGAGGTCTGGTTTGGATTAATAGAAAGAGACTCATTTTCCATGTTACTTCTTTCCCCGCTCCTCTACTGACAGGTTCGTTTCTGGCACGAGGAGCTTGGAATTGTCAATGTGAAGGCAGGGAATGTCCTAATTGCTCTGCTTTTCTCGGATTCGGGGGTTTGTCCCCGTGTGGAGTCCATTCATTGTTAGTTATATACATGATGGACGATGAGGAAGTTAAGCGCAACATTAACAATGGTGCCTCAGCAATCAATGCGGGATCTTGAAGTTATTCATGAGGTGCCAGTAGCACGTTGCGTATCTCCTGATTGTTTCAGCATACTTCCTTTTTCCAGGCTAATTGGACCGAACCTGGTCAGAAATGACTTAAAATGTTTTTTCTGGCTTTAAAAAAAAAAAATAAAAAATTACTGTAGTCAGCCAACTGGCTTCAAATATTGGCTAACTAACTAATATCAGTTTACATAAAGCAGAGTGGCGACTGTCTGAATGCCTTTTTTGGGGTGACTTTGTATTTTCCTTTTAATAAGATATTTTATTAAATTTTTATATTGTTTCATTGTTTTTTAGTCTGCAAGAGTGTGCAAAAAGTACTACGATTATTTTGCATAAACTCTCTGGGGGGGTGGAATTTAGGCCAAGGTAGAACCCTATAAATTAGGGCCTAGATCTGGATAAAGGTACAATCTATTATTTATTATTGTTATTATTATTATTGTTTTATTATTTAGAAGTGTCAAATTAGTGCATTAATAGTGATTAATTAATTTACAGCCATATTTAGTCTGTTGTTTTTTTTTAATCACATTTATCAAATTTTGTCCTGCGACTGGCTTGCGACCAGTCCAGGATGTACCCCGCCTCTTGCCCAAAGTCAGCTGGCATAGGCTCCACCATACCCCCGTGACCCTAATAGGATTAACCAGCGTAGAAAATTAGTGAATGGATAACTTTACAGTTTCCTTTATAAAAGTCGCCTTTTTATAAAAATCATTGTAGATGTATGTGTATTGGGTTTCATGTGCTTGAGTTGTTGGGGGTGAAAAACAATAGTCAGTCACACCTTGAAACGGACATTGATTGGCTGCCATTGTGTTTGGGCTTGTTTAGCAGCTGATAGTCTCCCATTGTATTTGGGAGGGCAAGGTGAGGAGCAGTGAGTAGCATAGAAGAGACGTGAAAATACAGAAACAGGTGAGCGTTGTCAGTTCAATGAATGGGAAATCAAAATGCCCCCAACGGCACCATTGATAAAGGTAGAGTGCATCCTTCTTTGTAAGGAGTTTGCTTACCACTGAAACAGCTCAAATTTAGCCTACCACATCAACACAAAGCACCCATTTGCAAGTGCAGCCACAGCTAACGTTGGCAGCAGAGATGTTAGCAATTTAGAGAGCCAGAGCAAAGCTCTTTGCCAAACTAAAGTTGAGGAGAACACCCTAAGCAAGTCTGCGATCGACAGGTTGACGAATGTAGTTGCGAAGTGCATAGCGATGAACAACAGGCCGATAAACATAGTGGAAGATCAATCAAATCAGTCAGAAATATTACTGAGCTCTTCCTTCAAAATCTGTACAAAAGTGCACACTTAACTTCAATCTGTTTGCACGATACAGGTTACCTACTTGTTACTGCAATGAGGCGGCAATATTGCACTGGCAGCGTCAATGCACACGTGACAATGGCGTTTCCGTGCACATGCAGAGAACACCTCAGAGATGAGGAACTGCTAGGGAAATATGACTCAGGTCCCCGGCACCAGTCACGTGAAAGAAAGACTGTCCTGGAACAACTTTGTAACCATATAACACTGCTGTTTAAAAAGGCCTCTGAGAGATGCCCTTTCATTTCCTGCTGGAAAAGCTGATCAATCACAGCTCTCGTCACCTTATGCTTGATGGAGGAACGACATGTTGGGTTCTGTTTTGGATAGCGTTTTTTGTTTTAAAGGAACTTGAAGTGGGTAAGAAGCGCAAACTTGTAAGCTGCAAATGTACGTACAGTAAGTAGGAGCTATGCAGTAACTTTGAATCTAGACTGACAAGTACTCAAAATAGACGTTTGCATGCATAGCAGCAGTTTTATCAGAACAGGACCACATTCTATTTGAAAAAAGAACAAAAAACACAAAATACGGTACATATTTTGTAAGGTTGAAATAGCCCAAATTCTAGTTTGGAACCTGAGCGAAAGAAGTTGACACTCAGGGATGTAATCTCTTCCCTTTTTCCATCTACTCGATTTGAGGCTGGCTTTGTCAGGGATTTATTTCAACATGTTCACTAATGCTATGTTCAAATATATTGCATATAAAGGAAACTTCCATTTACCTGCTCTATGGCAAATATGTCGTAATCCAGCAAAGTAGAGGAAATTAGGAAGCGGGACGGTCTTGGAGCAGATTCAATGTTGGCTTTTAAACTGAAGGTACTTGCTTCCCCCCTCAATTTGTCTCTGTGACTGTTTCACAGGAGCTAGATGAATTGTGAGAGGTTGCATCCATCTATCCATGCAAGAGTTTTTCTTTTTTCCGCAGTTAAAACAACACCTCGCGCCAGCAGCTCTCCATTTCTACCTCTTCAACACCGTGTCGTTTATCAAGCGAGCGCCAAAAGGTTTTAGTCCCAACGCTGAGCAGACCACAGAAGTCAACTTCCACGGACGGGGCTCAAATGCAAATTTGTGTACACATGAACCACTATGGACATGCTACAGTAGTGAATACATTATAATCATACTGAAAACAGATTGGGCGTTTATTATACTATTAGATCATTTAAAAT
Source organism: Dunckerocampus dactyliophorus (assembly GCF_027744805.1). Classification (NCBI taxonomy): domain Eukaryota; kingdom Metazoa; phylum Chordata; class Actinopteri; order Syngnathiformes; family Syngnathidae; genus Dunckerocampus; species Dunckerocampus dactyliophorus. Next base: position 39,556,305 of record NC_072820.1, read on the forward strand.
TGCACTGCTTACACATCCGTGGCAAAAATAGGCGCCTAAGCTTCTAAAATCCAATCAGTAAATTTTGCTCAGTTTTCACGTGCACTTCACAATTCCACGTCTTTTTTAATAATACAATAATCCCTCACCACTTTGTGATATGAACTTTGCGGCTTCACTCTCTCCTGGTTCATCATCCTGTTTCCTGGTTGAATAGATCTTTTAAAGTCACACTGTAATTTGAATTGTCAGGTTTCAAAATGTTTTTTTAACATTAATGAAAGACTTTTAAAAAACTTATTTATATAGTACATTAACTTTTAAATCTGCCAACAAGAAAATAAAGTTGAAATGGAATCATGAATTGACATGCTACTGAACAAGTGATTTAATAATACATGCTAAACATTTACCTGCGCTGATTAAAGGCTAACACAACATGCTAATACTCTGCTAGCTAACAGGTTAATTTCCTTGACACACAGTCTAGGCTAAAAAAAAAAAAGGTCACATATTGACACCCTTTTCGTTTGCCTTTCTTCTCTCACCTTTCTCTCTTTCCTTTTTTCACTCCCAGACAATATTTTACTAGGCCCAGTCAGCATAGTTTCACTCTGCTCTGCTGCAACTGCTGACTGACAGGCAACACGCTAAGGTCGCAGTGGACCAAACCATTTCATGTAGCTATGGGGGGTGGTCAGTCAATATGGAAGTTTTCTTTTGGTCAGTGTATTTAACTGTTGCTAAGTAGAAGGTATTCTTTTAATTGTTTTCTGACTAAATAAAATAAAAAATACAACCAGATCGCAAAATTATTTACCAATTTACTGGGGACCCTGTCAGTCATGGCCCTTTTGAATTGTCCTAGCTCCCCCCCCCCCCCCCCCCCCCCCCCCTTAAAACGCCCCTGCCTAAGACTAAGTAAAGTTGCAGTCAAGACTCATACATATCATGTCACCTGAAAATCTACTCGTTGTAATAATCTTTTAGGTGGTAAAAATATAAAAAGACATTGCTCCAAAGGAAAAAATGTATTCCCGTTAATGCTTCATTTTTAGCAGATTTTTGTTTTATGGGCTTTTAACAAGTTTCCCATGGGTGGCATTCATTTCTGTGGTTTATTTTTGGAAAGTACATTCAGAAATCAGTATGGACCTCTTTAGTAGTGCAGCTTTTCCTTCAGCCCATCCTGGTCCACTTTCACACTCCTTCTTCGGGGTACTTTACAGTGGATAGTGTGCTGATAGAGCCAACATCAATCCTCAGATTTCCGCCGTCCCAATTCTGCTGCGTGATGGACATTCAACAAGCAGAATAATAAGCAGTGGAGGCATGCTCGGAGGGCAATGTTTCACCAAAGCGAAGCCAATGTGTCATGTTCTGGCAACAAAACACAATCTGCTTCTGGCTCGCTCCCTGGCTGTCATTTCTCAAATCCTGGTAGGTGGGTGAGAGGTGTAAAACATGATGTTCACCCTCAGCTGTAGCAGTTATGGAGTCCTGCTTTGAATGGTGCAGATAAATCAGTGTGCAGGAGGACACGCTTGTGCCGCAGTGTTACCAAGACTTTCATCACCCTTCCTACTGTGATATTCCCAATACTTTAGCCCCCTTACTTGTGTCTTAGCGTTCCCTCATCCAAACTGTCACTGAGTCTGACTTTTGTCTGACAGCCAAAGTGTAAGTGTCGGAGTCAGCTGTCTGTATCTTTTATTCCTGCAACATATCTCACAGTTGCTGTGATGATTATTTTGCAATGCAAACATGACCTAAAAGATTTTGGGACACATATTTTCACTACCCGAGCTGCCAGTGGGGAGTCTGTGTTGACAAATGAGCCCACTGAGACTGCATCGAGTGAGAGAGTATGTGCTTAAAAAATAAGTACACTGCATGTTTGTCATTGATGTAAAGCCATATCAACGTTAAACAGAGCAAAAATCGCCTTTGACAATCAGGATTTTCTAATGCATACAGTACAATGCACTGTCATGACTCTTCAGGCGCAATTTTTCCTTGTCTTTTGTTGTCCCTATCACTCCTTTCCAGAGTTTGATTATTTGATCAAACTACCAGTTTGTTATGTGATGTGAGTTATGTGACGGACCGCAATGCGGCCTAGTGGTTAGCATGGTGGCCACACAGTCAGGAGATCTGGAAGATTTGCATTCAAATCTCAGTTTGGGCATCTCCGTGTGGAGTTTGCATGTTCTCTCCATGTGTGGGTTTTTACTCCGGGTTCTTCCGTTCCAAAAATGTGCATATTAGTTGAATTGAAAACTCTAAATTGTCCAGCTATGAATGTGAGTGCTTGGGATAATGCCAGCACACTGCAGATGTTGGAACACTGTCATGACTATCCAGCATAATCCTCATTTGTTGTCTTTGTCACTGTCTTCCACACTTCCATCACATCTCTCGAGCATCACCATATCACCACACTCTGTTCTCTGTTCACACGCATTTCATCTACTATGGTTTTCAATTATCTAATCGCTAACTGCATACCATGCACTATCATGACTATTCCAAATACTTTCGTGTTCTACTTATGTTTGTCTGTTTTTGAAGTATCTCATTGAATGTTGCTGGTTTCAGTATGGAGACTTCTATGGGGGGAGTCTCTACTATTTGCAAACTTTAATTGACCTCCTAGATTAAATAAGCTTTGTCATTTTTACCTCCATTAATCATACCTACTAGGAAGTTTACACAATGATTATTTTAAAGGCAAATTGAAGTTATTCTTAAAACCTTCCACTCCAGTAATTCAACTATGGCAGCCTGTGTTCCCTTCAGTGGAGTGTGACTCAGCATTCTCCTTGGAAGTGCCACTGTTCTGTCTCCCTCTGAGCTTAAGTCCTTGTTGACTAGCCAATTCTTTTCCTTGAAAGAATTTAATTCCCGCTGTACTTTTCTTTAGCTGATGGCTCTATCAGAATATTGAGGCGACACAGAGTGGTTTGTGGATTCGGATGTGTGCATGTGCATGAGGATGAACGTCTGCAGGATCTCTGCTCTCAGCATTGCCTCCTGCAGAGAGCTCTGGCTCTCGGCCGTCACCTCTCTGCCAATCACGTTGCTCTCATCCGGAGCCAGACAGGGACTAAAGCCAATCAGAATCCCAATTCATTTCCTGAGAGGAAATAGTGGTGGTAATGGTGCAGTTGTGGCTATATACTGACAGCATAGCCTGTAGGAATGAACTGGACAGACTCTCTGTGTTTAAAAAGGAAAAGTCCATTGGGGAGTACATTAAACTTGTCCACTTCAATAGCGTGTTATGCTCATATTATCGTCTCATTTGGAGTAGATCTGACTACAGTGGAACCTCAGTTAGTGTACACCTTGGTTAGCGTTTTTTTTGTTCGACATAGAACTTTTTTTGTCTCTATTTGCATACATTTCACGGTTAGCGGACAATATGGCACACATCTTGTTGTGTTATTAATGCTCTAACCAGCTACACAGCCACAAATATTCCCCCAGGAAGTGTTTGAGACCAAAATGATGATTAGAAGACGAGCGGCCATCAGCCATTCATCAGAGGTGTCTCTAAATAATGCACCATGGAGAATCCAGGCCAGTGATGTATCATGCTGATTGTTCTCCTTGTATTAATCACATCCACATCTTGTAAGAAAACAGGATTTGGACTGGCAAGCAGATGGACCACCAGGGACCTCCCATTCTGTCCCCCACTCCCTACTTTTTACTTTATTAGGGTCTGGCAACAAAGACTGGATTTCCCAGTCACCTGTTTTCTTTTGACTTGAGTCCTGTAAAACTCTCATACATCCAAATACTGCATGTAAGTCTGAGGACAAAGGGGCAGGCGGCAACAATTTCGAGCGCCACAGAGAAACAGCTGAAGCCAACCAAAGCTGCCTCGCCAAGAGGTAATTGTTTCCATATTATTCAATAAATTACAGCCATTTTTCTCTGTCTGTGCGACAGCTTTAACTTGTCTGGCTTTTTTTTGTCTCATTTTCACCTCCATGTCTTGGCATAGCTGTTTTGAATTCATTAATATGGGTGTGATATCTGTTATTTGTAACCAATAACTCGCAAGCAGGTCTTTGCATTTCTACATTTTACATATGCCAAGGCTGCCACACTGTCTAAGCTGTTCTGTAGCTTTTTTATCGCACATCAGGGCACACTTCAGAGTCATTCAGGCATTCTACATGCATGTACAGAATGAGCAATTTCATGTTGAGAGCGCTGCCTTATTAGTTCAAGTTTTTAGGGTTTGGCGTGCATTCAGTTTTCCCCTGCTGAAGCTATGGGACAGCTCCCCTTTGCCCATTTGTGTGGTTCTTTTCACGTCCCATAAATAAAAGGGTGGAATACAGAGCCTAATTGGCTCAGCTCTGGTAGTACATGCCTTGTGGTAAAAGCAGGTAAAGGCAGACAAAACGCTTTCTCCTTTGGCGCTGGTAAAACTTTGTGGTGGAATGATGTGGTGGAAGAATGCTTGAAAAGATTTACCATCCAAAATCACGGTGATGTAGATGCCAAAGCAGGTGTTTGGGCTGTGCTTCCACGGGCTCTCATCACATTTTCTGGTTGGTCGAGCTCAGCTCTAGAGTGAATTCTTGGCCCCTGTTGTCGCGGTTTGTGGGTTGAACTTGAGGAAAAGACTCTGCACATTCAGTTAAGATAAGTAAAGGACAGATGGCGGGTGCTAAGAGCAACGGAACAGTCTCAGCACTTTTTGCGTGAGCAACCTTGAATGAGTGTAGAGTGGATGAGCGGATTGATTCATGATTCAGCAAGAGCACAGAGTGGAAGGATGATGCACAGGAAAAGAAGGTTAGACAAGTGGGGAAGAAGCTGCTCTGTACTGAATTGCTCTGTAATGTACACCAATATGTCCTCTAGGACCTGAACTTTGGGAGTGCAAACATCAAGTACTGACTGTATTAGGGCTGCAACGAACGATTATTTTCTGAGTCGATTAATAGAGTAATTGGTTAGGCCCTAGACCTAGACTTAGACCAAATCAACATAAGCCACACACAGTTAGTGGTTTGGTCCGCGGCATATCAGAAGACAGCCTAAATGTTTATCGCTGTTTTCCAAAGTCAAACCTGATGTGTGTGAATATCTTATTTTTCCTAAAACTCAAAGATAATACGTCTGCTTTCTTGGATGGATAAGAGAATTATAAAAAACGCACAATTGAGAGGCTGAAATCAGAGGATATGTACATGTTTAAATAAAAAAAACAATTAACCGAATACCAAAATATTTGGTGATGAATTGGATAATCCAGTCATCTATTACTGATAAATCACAAACTCATCAGGCGCCAGTGAACAGAGAGCAAACAGAGCAGAGCCTTAATATTTGTCCATTGAACTGTACAGTATATTTTATGTATGATCCCAGTCGTTTTCGGCTTGTTGGCAATCATTCAGAGGGACATTTACAGATGTCCCTTGCTGCATCGAAGTTCGAACGTGACTCTCACTCTATCGTGTTTTTTCAAAAATAAATAAATGAATAAATGATTGCTATTTCATGGTTGACGACGGACTATGATCAGTCAAAAAGATTGAATGACAACTTATATGTCGTAGTCTGTTCATTAGGCTTCAGTAATGTTACATTGATGAGACATGACGTTAGATTAGATTGCCTTCATACTGCATGGAGTCAGCCATGGCATGTCTGACGTGATGGAGTAAAAAATGTTCTCTTCCCATTCCGTGTGGAAGTGGTCCATTTTTGGTTTTCTTACTTTGTCCTTCTTCCCCACTTAATTTGAAACCCTTTCTTAAGTGTAGAATAAATAAATTGGAGGCTGACTAGTTAGCTTCGTAGCATGCTATGTTTAAAGCGTCAGTCGTCTCTTGTGTCCCTGCAGTGATCCCATAGCCTGCACATTACAGGTGAGAAATGTGTTACAAACAAAGAATAATAGGAGTGTAAAAATGACTATAGGTGTGTTATTTCATGTGTAAAGAGCTCCCATCAGGGTAAAAAATTGTATTTAGAAAATCATAAACAGATTTCATTTTCATTTCATGTCATTTTTTCTATGCTCTAACTACAAAAATATAAAGTTTATTAAAATTGAATCCTACTACCCAGAAATTCATTTATTGCAGTCGGGTCTGGAGCCAAGTAACTGCGATAAATGAGGGAAAACTATACAGACAACCATTCACACCTATGGATTATTTGGGGTTTCCAATTAACCTAACATACATTGACTGATAAATAATAACATAAATAAATTACATGGTCTGATCTTGGCTTGTGCATTGCGCTTCCTTGTGTGAGACCTAAGCGTGTCACTGTGTATATGACATGTGAAACATAGCTGATATGTGACCTTCTTATATATACTATTTTTAAAGCAATACCGACTTTAATAATAAAAAGGAGGTAACGTGTTTAAATTGTCTCCCCTGCGGTGTGGCTGATGTCCATGGGCACCCGGAGCCGGCTAAGTTTAGCAACCTCAAAGTTGGTTCAAAACAAAATAATCTTACTGCAGTGCTGTTTTTGGATGTACACGTTTCTTCATTTCTGACGCTGCACATTCCGGCCGGATAACAGGTTTTAACCGGTTATTATTATTATGCAGTATTGCGTTTCAGACTCTTTGCCCTGTCTTTTGCACCTACTGCTCTCTGCAGCCTAGAGGATCTCATTCCAAAACATTGCCTAGCCTTTCCAAAACACTATTTGATCATTGTTGGTCGGGATTTGAAATAGGCTATACTGGCATTTACGTCATCTGGTATTGTATTATGTGTTATGTGAATATCTCTACGTAGGACGTAACGGCACTATTAAAGTGTATTTGAATGACTACAATTTTGCTACAAATTTCAAATTGTAGATATGGTGGGAAGCAATTGCAGGTCTTCATATCCAATGGCTATCAGAAGATTTATCCCTCAATCAGCCCGCACTGAAATATCAACATTCGTTGCAGTTGGTTGTTAGTGCATAAATCACATACAAACTTACAAGAAAATTGAAAGACAGCAAAGACTTTAGTAGCAGCGAAAAGGTGGAAAAAAATTAATGAAATGCTGAAGGCGAACTCACAATAGTCCAATCGTATCATGCTTGGGACCACTTCACACCTGATATTCGTCCTGATTGGCTAGTATCATTACTCTGATCCATGCTCATGTTTTCACACTTCTCCTCTTTTGGCATAATTGGAATATGAGGACCAGGGCACGGCTCCATTGCATGCATACACACTTGGGGCGGGAATCTCTGGCTACCTCACGATGCGATTACGATTCAGAGGCCTGCGATGTGATGATAAAATGATTATCGATGCATCTCGATGCATCTTTTTTTGGGATCAATAGTCAGTTTTTTCATGCAGAATTTTTTTCTATATATAATTTCTTTTCACTTACTGTGTACTACTAAAGCAAAGCATATTTGTAATGATCCACAATTAAAATAACCATGAAACAGATTCATTTACTTCCATTATCTTTTAATAATTGGAAGGTTACATCGACCAACATATTTCCCATTGCAAAGACCCAGCAAGAAAAGTAAAGCGCATCAGTAGCAGCATGTATAAAATTAACAGCATATTCTGAGTAACCAACATAAACAAATCTGCCATTATTCACAAATAAATGATAGACTTCTAAATCGAAACTAAAATCCACAGCATTGCTAATCCACAGCAATCTCTGACAAAATAATATTTTTGCTGTGTAGCAAAGTCAAAAACAGCTTTCACACAAAATATAGATTTTCTGTTGCAGTGGCTTGCAGATGTCAGTATATTATGAATAACCAAAAAAACTAGGCCGCCCTTATTCACAGTTGCAGTGTTTGTGAAATGACGTTGCGATGGGACGTTGTATCTGGGTTTGAAAGTGCGCAACAAAGCACGAAAGCCCTGCTTCTCAACAACCAAATATGGCCCCAAATCCTTCACAATAAAAGTTGCAATTGACTTTGTGATTTGCTTCGACTTTTCCGAGTTGGGTGGAAAATTAGTTATCACCTGCTCGATGGTTCTCTGGTTGGCAGCAACTTCAGCTGGCTGTGTTTCCTCCTGGTTCGGGTGGAAACGTTCTATGTGGTTTCTCATATTTATTGTGTTCCCAAAATATTTTAAGCTTGTGTGACAAAGCTTGCATATTGTCTGGCTCTTGTCCAGCTCATTTTTACCTTCAACTATGTGAAAGCCAAAGTACTTCCAGACACTCGCTTTAAATCCAGCAGTTGTGGGCCGGAGTTTACGCCATTGCGGTAGCGTCTTACACTTCGGTGCACCACCATTAATTGTGCGGGCGGCACGTCCTCTTTCCATTTTTTTGTTCCGTTTTTTTGTTACGTCAGCATCGATTATTGACATTTATTCATCAATTAATAATCGTCAATGTCCGCATCCCAATGCATCTAAGGATCAAGTATTTCCCCCACACCCATTACACACATACATGCGCACAGCCTCGCTGAGTCATCGAATGACTGTAATGCCATTGCACCTCGCAAATTCTTCATATTCAAAACAAATAAAAAGGCTCAAACTAATCCAGAGATCTCGCTCACCTGTGGCTACATGTGCGTCATAAAGACAATTAATACGATCATTCCTCACGCAAGTAATTAATGACAGTCACCACCTTACACAATAGAAAAACTCCAAATAAGACTGGAAATAATCCACAAAGGCAGGGAAATTGTATTAATACCGAAGTGTGAAAGTGATCAGGCAGGCAAACTGGCTGACTCACAAATTCTCAGTGTGAAGGCAGACCAGTGGAGGCCAGAAGGAGGGGGAATTGCACCCAAGTCGAGCGTGGAAGAAATGGCCCTGTCTAAGTATGCCCTGAAATTGATTGTTTTGAGCTAAATATTAGCACTCCTTTTCCTGGTTCACAAAGGATGACACTCTTAATGTTGAAATGTGTGGAAATTGAGTAACCATTGTAAGAACGACAATAAAATACCAAGAGGTGAAGAGTTTTTGCTTGTTTACTTCCTTCACGTGAGCCAAGTCATGTATGTCATGTCACACACACGCACACACACGCACACCTCGCCATCATATTGCCTTAGGTGACAGTCGTTGTAGCTGCTACTCTTCGAAAGGTGACCACACAGCAAGAAGAGTGTTTTATTAGGAGTCAGCAGGTGATGTGTTGTTTTTCTATCATTGTGCTACACAGCACTTGACATCCTAGACAGTCAACCTATAGTAGCATGGATAGCCACTTTTTCACCATATAGTCATGTAGTTGTCTTTGAGTTTCTTATCAAAACTGCTCCCACTTTATTTCTACTCGCATAAAATACTGTTGATATAACTTTTGATGCCACATTCAGTCCTTTAACGTCGAACACTTAAGCAGCCTTTCGTTATTAATTCATAGGTTTACAGGAAAGGGGTTTATGCATAGCGTGTGTAGTAAATGCATAATCTAACTTAGTGTTTTCTGTGCATACATGGCCATTTAGCGAGTTGTAATTGGAGCACAGGTAGGCACTGGGTGTCATTTTGTCTTAATCTCCTCGTGGGCAATTCAGCCAAAAACAGCCTCCACAGACCCCGCTTGACCCTGTGTCTTGGCTGCAATTACAAAGCCATACGACACACACATACACACACACACACCCGCGCGCACACACAAAACCAAACCTGTCCAAATTCATCCTGTGGTGGACAGATACCAGGACCTCCATGGGCGTGTGTTTCCAGAGGAGATGTGACCTTAATTGCTTAAGTCTTAAATTATCTTTAATTGTGCACGCTGTGTTGCTTTATGGTAATGGGAGGGGGGTGGCCGGGTTCATGTTGAGCTATAGTTACAGCAGGAAACAGGGCAGCGAAAGGCCATGTAGTCACCTCCAGCTGAGTCCACATATACACGTACAAGCCAGCTTGAGGAACACGCAAATTTGTCATTTAGTCGTTAGGGAGTGATTTGATTGTTGTGCACACAGTGTGAAATTGTGTGCATTATTTGTCATAGCAAGTCATTTGGCACTAACAGATGTCTTTCATATATGTCTTACAGTGCATCATGCAATCATTTCACTGTTGTTTTCCCTGTGTGTGATACAGCTGACCTTTTTAACAGGAAACTAACTGGATACATCTAAAAAAAAACATTACTTATGATACTTTGATGCTCAAAACTGCAAAAACAGATATATTTTGGCATTCGCACATACTGACAATAACTTTCATGGATAATAATAACAACTTGGATTTATGTAGCACCTTTCAAAGATGCTTAAAAAAAGAAAGAAAGAAAGAAAAAACAACTAATGGAACTAACAAGCGTCATAATAACTAATTTCAGGCTGAAATAATAAGTAATAGTAAAATAATATTTAAAAATATATAATATTTTGATGCTCTTGAAGCAAAATTAGGTAACAGAGTATACAATAGAAATATACAAACATACACTACCACAAGTTTGGACGTTCTCATTCAAAAGCATGAGGAAGTGTGTCCAAACTTTTGACTGGTAGTGCATGTACATGTATGTAAGATGTAAATTGAAAAAATCTGAAAAAGGTAACAAAAATAATAAAACACACAAAATTAATAACAAAAAGGGATGCAACAATACAAAAAATTCACAGTTTGGTTCAATTTGATGTGATAGTTTAATACAAAAAAAGACTTTTTCATGCCTTTTTCAACTTGTATTTTATTGAAAATACCCAAAATTTGTAACAACAATTCAAAAGTACAGTTTCTGAACTAAATGTATCTGGTGCAGCCATCCCTGCCTCATTTTCTGCTGTGCATACTCAGAAGCTAAAACCACATAAAACAAAAACAGCACATTGTAAAAATAATAAAATACATAAAAAAACTAAATAAATAATTCACAATTCAGTTCAAGATATCAATATAGATAATTATACGTAACTATTTCATCAATAGTAAGTATATGCATCTAATCGCTGAGTTTTTTTTAATCAGGAATTTTGATAATAAAGGTGAAAAATGCAGTTTTGCCAGCCACGAGAGCCGCCTATTGCTTCTGCTTGCTGAGATTTCACGGGGACTTTAATGTTAGCTGACTGATGTCATGCCTAGTGGTATCTAACGGTTCGATACAGATACATGTATTGTTGCACTCCTAATAAATACATATATTATTATTTTTTTAAAATTCTATAATATGTACATACTAGGGATGCTCTGATGGATCGGCCACTGTTTAGTATTGGCTGATTTCCGTAAAAAAACATGTGATCGGAATATACCGATAAATGCCTTTCAAAGCCGATTGCTGTGCAGTGACGACATGACAATTCATGCCAAAACACAAACATGACATGAACGTGCATGTGTGCTGTGTCACATAGGGCTCCCAACACCCGTATTGAGCCGACAAGGAACGCACACGTTCCGTATTGCTGCGAGAATCAACACGAGTCTGTAAAATCTCAATGGTTTCACTTTGACAGCTTGCCACAGGTTACACCAATCAATGCCAATGTGTATGATCACACCCTTGGCAACCCTATTGGTGTTCGACTTCTCTTGAATCTTTCCTTACACGCTTTGCCTAGCTGGTCATAGCCGTTGCTAACTAGCTAGCTACTGTAGCTAGAATTATTCGCCTACCTTCCCGTCTTTGGACTCCAAATGTGACTTTTTACCATCATGACATTTTGTTTTTAAAACAAACAAGCAATGCGATTAGTTTGGAGCTCGTTTTTTCTCCCACGGGGAAGTGGAAATTATGCCCATCGGGTACATACTTACTTTTTCAAGTGTCTATTGTTGTCATTCTAATAATTATGTCTTGTCCTCCAGACACTATTTGTGTGTTGTTGTTTAATGAACATTACCTATTTGCCAGGGACCCTTGGAATTGTCTAATGGCAACCCTTGCCAATAGCACTCATCAGAAATAAATTGATTTGGATGATTTGGATGATCAGTATCGGAATACTAACATACTAACATACTAACAAATGAACACTAGTAGGGAAATGTAAAGTCTGACTATTGTTAGCATGAGCCTAAGAACAAAGTGAAGGCTGTGTTTGAATTTGCACACTTCTACTTAGCATTTTGAGTGCATTAATGTGTTCCACTGAGAAATACGGTAAAATGCAGTGCTCCGCCAGCAGCCTAACGCTGCACTCAACACGCCCCAAATGGCAAGTGTGCCGCGATGGATCCTAACCATCTCGGCTATGTAACGGAAGGGGAACTTAAGTGTTTACAATACACAATTAAAAAAGATGGAAGTAAAAGAAAAAGAGTAGGCAAATAAATATACTGTAAGGGTAATCAAGGACAGCACTTTATAGTTAAAATGCGTGCCGTCAGGAAGGAAATGTGCAGTGTGCATAGTGAGGATCTAAATAACTGTACAGTACAATGGGCCACTTAGTGTTCTTGTATATAATCTAGTCTAATAGTCCGATGGTGACAGTGTAATCAGCAAATTTGATCTCACATGTACATCAATTTCCTACATAAATATAAGACATCTCAAGGCGCATCCTGTGATTTGCATCATCTATGGCCCGGTTATATCAGCACAGTGCACTTTGTCATCCCTCCTGGATATGACACAGGTGGGTGTATAGTACAACAACAGCTGTCTGACTGACAGAACCTCAGTGTCAGCACGTCAACACAACGCCCCGGCGCCTCCGCCCTACCCCTCCCCATCCTTCATCATGTCTTTTTATGTCCACGGCCGAGCGACGACAGCAGAAGGTCACAGCTTGACCGCCATTAAACTGTCAGAGGTCAAAGTGTAGCGAAGAACCTGATGTGTTCCTCGACATAAACCTTCTTTCATCCTTTGCTTTTGGGAAGTTGCATGTAGAGATGAATATTGGTTTCTGTATTCAGTTTTTGCAGATTTCAGATTAATTTTAATTGGCAATACATGTATCATGAACAGTAACTTTTACTCTAGTCACTCTTTAAAGGTAGGATTAGCGTTTAAAACAGTACCATTACAATCGTTGGTTGAGTTTAAAAGCATGACGTTATTTTTTTTTTCTCTGCAGCACATTGACAGAAAAAGAAAGATCAGGGCAAATCTAAAGTCAGTCAACTTTCCAGAATAGATTTTATTTAGGGGTGCAATGATTCCTCGAATAATAACAGTACTTCGATTACAAAAAATAATTTTTTCTGCCTCGAGGAATTGCTTACGTCACCCATGCAGATGACGAAGAGGGAAGCGGAGGTTTGAAGGCACGGGATAATGCGGCAACACAACAAAAGGGATGGAAAACAAAATGTTTAAAAGACAGAACATGTGGCTAAACAGCAAGCTGAACACGTGACGTGCATCCGTTGTAACGCGGCACTTATATACCACAACAGCACATCTTATATGCAGCATCATCTCCCCCCGAATAGAGTGGAAGAGCCGAGACAAGGTAACATTAACATAGTGCAAATCAGTGAGATTAAGGTTAATGTACCTTACTAACATAACGTTAGCCGTGTGGAGGCCTAGCTTTCTCTTAATTATGACTACTGTCGAATGTGTGGCAGTTTATTATGATGGTAGCGTGACTTCATACAGGGTTTATTTCAGGGACAGGGCGACATGCAACAGTAATTATTGCATGCTAATGTGGCCCCAAATCTGCCTTTGCTACCTCAAAATTAAGACACAAATATAACTCCAGAGATGGGCACCTCCAAAAAAACAGACAGAGATCCACAAAAGTAGGGGTGGCCAAAGTGCGGCCCTGGGGCCATCTCTGGACCATGGCTTATTTGTCAATGCATCACTGCAGAAATTAAATAAAATGAAAAAAAAACAGCAAAGATTGCAAAAATAGAGCAAAGGGCACAATGAGAAAAGGCTGAAATGTTGACGCCAACAACCAATAATAACGCAAAGCTTTGTATTTAAAGACAAAGCTTTAAATATCTATCACTTTTTAAAATTTACTTTAAAAAACTTTCTACAACATAAATAGATAAATATATGATACTCAAAAGATACAATAATGTGTTCCACTACAGAGGTGTTTTAATTTTACTTAATCAATACTTCATAAATAAATACTAAACAAACTTAATATCGTAGAGTGTCGATACTCTGCATCGGAGAACAAAACTTAGTGCTGACCACATCTGCCAATTACTGGAAATTTGCCTTAACACCACATATTTTCAGTTTAGAGGGAAATTCTACAGACAAATTCATGGTTGTGCTATGGGCTCACCAGTCTCACCCATAGTGGCGAATCTGTACATGGAAGAGATGGAGAAACAGGCTCTCACATCCTTCTCAGGGACAAAACCAAGGCACTGGTTTAGATACGTGGATGACACCTTTGTCATAATCAAAAAACAAGAAATTCAGTCTTTCACAGATCACATTAATGCGGTGGACACCAATATCAAATTTACTCGCGAGGACACTAAAGAAAACCAACTAGCCTTCTTAGACTGCAAGGTAATTATAGGAAAGGACAGACAGCTACTTACAGAGGTCTTTAGAAAGGCCACACACACTGACCAATACCTGCTTTTTGAATCAAACCATCCACTACAACATAAACTAGGGGTTATTAGGACCCTCCAACATAGAGCGGAACAAATACCAACTAGTGCTGAGGGAAAGAAAAAGGAGACACAACATGTCCAGAGAGCGCTCTCAACCTGTGGGTACCCACGGTGGGCTTTTAACAAATGTCAAAAGAAGAGAGTAGGGAAAGAAACCCAAAAGCCCACAGAAGCAAAAAGGAGAGGAGTGGTAGTCCCTTATGTAGCGGGGGTCTCCGAAAAACTCCAGAGGATCTTATGGCAACACAAAATTCCTACCTATTTCAAACCAGTAAATACCCTGAGACAAAAATTAGTGCATCCTAAAGACAAGGCTCCAAACCAGAAACAGAGCAATGTGGTCTATTCCATCCACTGTAAAGATGAGGAATGCAAAGAGCACTACATTGGGGAAACTAAGCAAATGCTCCAAAAAAGGCTTTATCAACATCGCAGGGACAATGCTAGTGGTCCTCAATCAGCAGTACATCTACACCTGAAAGCTACCAATCACTCTTTTCAGGACAGCGAGGTAAAGATTTTGGCCAAAGAAAACAGATGGTTTGAAAGAGGAGTAAAGGAAGCTATTTTTGTCAAACAACAGAACCCATCATTGAATCGGAATGGTGGTTTGAGGTTTAATTTGGACCCTGTGTTCAGCAGGTTACTGAGACCAAAACCCACAGCTCTTAGTCTTGCAAATGAGGTGAAGGCAGGGCCGAGCCAGAACAATAGATGCTAACAAGCCAGTATCAGAGTCGTTCATACCCAATTCAGGGAGCGACACTTCCCTTTTATCTGAGGTGTTAATAGCAGGATAGGATTATACCACTACTCCGCCCAGGCTTAGTGTAACGAACCAATAGGAGGAGGGTGTTGGCACACCAATTCCGCCCACTCTTACTGTATTTAAGGCCTAAGCTACCAGCACTTATTAGTTTGCTGACGAAGCTCTTCGGATGAGGAGCGAAACGTCCGACACCTTTTTCACAGAAGTACAGATGACGTCTCAAGAAGCCTTTTCCTCGATTAATATCGTAGAAAGAATATTTGTCTTATTACTAGTAAGCCTGTCTATGTTTAGGATTTATAAATGCACAGCCATCAACATAATTTAGTCGTAGTAATGTCTTCGTGAAGTGATTATTATTTCTCACCTTTTCCAGTAAATATTTACAGGCTGGGATGGATAAATTCATCTACAAAAGCACCATAATGTAGTCCATCAGACCAAAGAAAATACAGTTTTCTTGTGTATTTATAATTGCTCTTTAGCCATGGAAGAATATTTTTTCCGAATAGTCAATTAATAGAAAAGATTTTCAGAATACTTGATGACGAAAATATTCGATAGCTGCAGCCCTAATTATATGATATATTTTTCTAAGATAAAAATTTTAGTCATATATAAAATATGAATCATCAAATGATATGTGACCACCTGCAGTACACTGTTTTCTGCTTTTTATAATGAAATGTTTTATATATTTTCATCAAAATGATACATGTATAGTTGATTATATAATATAATATGTGTTGTAATGTAAAATTACAATACAATATCCATCCATTCATATTCTATGCCGCTTCTCATTACAATACAATATGAATAATGAAATTATGTACAGTGCCTGACAAAAGTCTTGTCGCTTATCTAGGTCGTAGGAACAATAAATAATAACTTCACTTTTAGCTGCTCATTTGGAATCAGAAATAGCTTATATGAAGGACGAACACCTCTAGATTTTGCTTATTATAGAAAAATAAAGTCTTGTATAATTCATTGAGTTTAGCCATTTAATTAGGGCAGACGGGTCAGATTGTGCTTGGACAAAAATCTTGTCGCATACCAAGATAATGTACGGTAGAAATTATATTTTCTACCAAACATGCCACAAAAACGTCAGAACACAAAGTCAGGGCGCCTTGGTAAGAAAAATGAATCATGTGTATGACTCCCATGGGCTTGGAGGACTCCATACATACGTCTCAGCAATGACTCCAATACCTAATTGATAAAATAATGTGGAATGGTAAGCAAAGCATCGTGCACAACTCCCAGACTTTATGACGATTCTCAGGTTTCATTTTCCAAACCTCTTCCTTCATCTAACACCAAACATGCTGAATTATGGTCATGTCTGATTACTGGGTTGGCCAATACTGGGGCAGGAACTTTGATGTGGAGGCTGAAGTGTGAGAAGCAGCGCCATCCTGCTGAAGAATTTGCCCTCTCGTGTAATTTGGAAGGTAACGGGCAACAAGAATTTAGAGAGAACTAAACAATGGTGTTGCATTTGCCAAGGCATACAGCTTGCAGAAAGGATGGACAGTGCAAAAGTGGCAGAAAGTTTATTTTATCTGATGAATCACTCCATTAAATTACAAGCGCATTAACCCAAGATTCACCCTCAGTCAAGTTTGGTCTATACTTTGAGTAAAAAAATGTATAGCTATATACATTTAACAAAAATCATCTGTATATGTTATCAAAAATATTGTAAGATATATTTCATTTGAAGCATTTCCAGAAGAACCCGTCCGAAATCTAATATATCATCAATCTCGAAACTATCACAGTCAAACCGACGTGAAGGAATATTTGCTGAAATGCTTTCTATTGACAAACTTCAACTGGATGGGTGGCAGAGGCACTTAATGCAAAATATAGAATGTTGCCAGGTACATTTCTGTGGCTCTGCAAATATGTGCACTTGTGTATGTGCGTGCGTGTGTTGTTGACGCACTTGTACCTGGATATTTTTCAGCCCGGGCACTCGTCCTTTGCTTATGTGTGGTCCTTCCACAAACATGTCAACTGTGCTACATGCATGCAATGCAACTATGCATGTGCAGGCAATATAGGTGATCATTAAGGTATTGCTCATGCATTTTTTTGGATGGGGCAGTAATCAGTAGGGCGTATTGATGTTTCAAAAATGTAATAGGGAAGTGTATATACACCGGGATGCCTGCTAGACGTTGAGCACGAGAGGAATTTCAGAGAAACTGAATTTAAATCATTAGTTGTACTCCAGCAACATTTTCATGCGTTTCAAAAACAGTTCATAAATTTAGCATGTCTGTTTCCAGTCAACCATCAAGTTGCCATCAAGCTTTCAATTCTGCTTCGGAAGGTAAAAATAACACCTATGGATCACAGTTTCATTCTCTACCAGTGGATTATTGGAATAATGCAGGATTAGTATATCGAGGAAAAGGCTTCTGTGTTCACACAGGGTCCAGGGTTTGAGGTTTAATTTGGACCCTGTGTTCAGCAGGTTACTGAGACCAAAACCCACAGCTCTTAGTCTTGCAAATGAGGTGAAGCCAGGGCCGAGCCAGAACAATAGATGCTAACGAGCCAGTATCAGAGTCGTTCATACCCAACTCAGGGAGCGACACTTCCCTTTTATCGGAGGTGTTAATAGCAGGATAGGATTATACCACTACTCCGCCCAGGCTTAGTGTAAGGAACCAATATAAGGAGGGTGTTGGCACACCAATTCCGCCCCTTACTGTATTTAAGGCCTAGGCTAATAGCACTTATTAGTTCGCTGACAAAGCTCTTCGGATGAGGAGTGAAACGTCCGACACCTTCTTCACAGAAGTACAGATGACGTCTCAAGAAGCCTTTTCCTCGATGGACAACGCCTGTACGACTGAGAGCCTACAAAGACGCAGCATTAGTATAGTTGGTGTGATGATTTTTTGTCACCATTTCTGCTCCGTTACTCGCTGCTCTGTAGGGCTGCAACTAACGATTATTTTTAACCATTTCATCTGAAGCTTGTTGTTGCGATTAATCAAGTTATCAGTTAGGCCCTAAACGAGGGATGTCCAAAGTGTGGCCTGGGGGCTGTTTGTGTTTGTTTATCAAGCTTTCTCCTGAATAAGCATTGGCTGGTATGAGATTCTGAAGGTATGACAACCTTGGGCAAAAATATCACAATTTCATGGTATTATACTTACAGCTCTAAAATGTGATTTGTATTCCAAAGAAGAGAAAAAAACCTTTTCTGTTGAGCATCCATCCATCCATTTTTTATGCCGCTTATTCTTATTAGGGTCACGGGGGTATGCCGGAGTCTATCCCAGCTGGCTTCCCCTGGACTGGTTGCCAGCCAATCGCAGTTTCTGTTGAACAGTCATTTTAAATTAGTAATAGAACATGATGGCAATCAATTAACAAAAATCATTTAATAATAAATAAAATGCAGCTCTTAATGCGGTCTGCGGTGGCTAATCCTGCAACTCATGTCATAAGACCATAAATATTTTCTTAGTAAAAAAAAAAAAAACAGCGCAAAATGCAAATAAATGCAATTACTGGCTCAAAAAGGCCACAACATAAATAATTTAAAAAATATTATTTTATAGCGTGGTGAATGTGCAAGTCACAACTTGTCCACCAGTGTAGTAGTTGTATAGTAGTAGTTGGATTGTGTATATGCTGAGTTTTGATTGATTTTCTTGTGTTACCAAGTTTTCGTTCCATTTCCGGGTCATGTGATTGTTGTTAGCAACTGTTACTAGGTGGTTGTTGCTTGTCATTCAGTGGACACCAAACGGTTTATATCACTTATCCTTGACTCCTTCTTGTTCTGAATCACATCTCCACATCTCCTTAATGTGAGTAATATTTTCGACCAACAACGATGATAACGGTCTAACACGTGTGCCTTCATGGAGTTCTGCCACCCGGCGCTACTGCGCATGCATACAACAAGGAAACCTGTTGTAAATGGAGTAAATCTTCTAAATGTGCATCCTTTTTGAAGGAATATTTCACGTGAGTACTGTGTTTTCACTAAAAAATGCTATCTTAGTGTCATTTACTATAGGTTTTACGCTAAAATGTGTAGTGTCAATACGTGTTTACACTACAAGCGGTAAAACGATGACATTTGCAACTTATTAGGTGATGATTTTTACGTTAACATGTCAAAAATGTACATACTTGAATAGTTTTATGTGCTTACACATTAGTTCGATAACTGCAAAGCCAGTTAAAATACAGACTACATCCACATGCTGCAGGATGCAGAACACTGGCGCTGCTTGATGCTAATGAGGCAGCTAAAGTCGTTGAAATCTATGCCGCAACGGTTAAGTGGCCCGAATTTTGGCAACACAGCTCATGGTTTCAGCACATCCACAATTCCAGAAATGATAAATAAAAGAGTCGACCCCGCAAAGTTGGAATAACCTGAACTCGTCAAATTAATTTTGAGAAAATATTGTAAACTTTCTCAATGATGCAAGACTTCACTTCAGTTGATTAATTTAGTGGCTTTTATGCAAGGCCACTGTAACGGATCACATCATGTAAGAGGGGTAAGGAGACGTTTTTAAGTAGTTTAAAAGTTTGAAATAGTTTAAAATTTGATGAACTTCAACAGAATTATCATTTTGAAATAGGACAATGGTAAATAATTAGCATTAAAATGTGTAGAGGGGTGACAGGTGGACCGTGGAAGCTCTACTGCGTTATATGAGTATCTTTTGAAATGAACATTGTGATTATTTTAGTGTGCAGCATTAAGTTAGCACAGATGCAACATGAGAGGTGGCCGGGCTGGTCCACCAATATTATAGAAACTATATACCAAATAGTCTATTCTCCTTATTGCAGTCCTGTGTGCAATCACGTTTTCTATACACTTGCTTTAAGATAGAATTGCTACATATTGTTGCTTTAATTGCATGTTTATTTTTGACTGTGATTACGGCCCTAAATCAAACATACTGATCAAGCAAACTGTCATTATTTGTCTTAACAAAGCGCAGACACATCATATGTTTAACTCAATGTTTTCCTTTGGGGAGTAAACCATTTATTTAAGTTCATTTAAATTTATAAGAATCGACTGAATGGAAATCTTTTTCTTCCACCCCTCCTCCACCTCTTTTTGGCGGGGGGGGGGGGAGTTTTACGGCTAGAAAAACAGCATTTGTGGTTTTGACGGTCGAGGTTTGATGCAAACGGCTTTGGAACCTTTTATGCGACCTGGCGTCCAGGAGACTAAAGAAAATATTTTGCTTTCCACCCTTTTTGAGCCATTTAGCCTCTGCTAGGGGAAAAGGAGAGAGGGTCTGAAAAAAAAATCTTGTGGCAAGAGAGAGAAAACTGCCTCTCCAAGGTCAAATGTCCTGAGTCGGATGGCTGCCAGATCTCCTCCATAACCACTTTTGCACACAGGTATACAAAGATACACACAGTTACACAAATAAGGGCACTCATGCATATGAGGGAAGTGGACGCAGCGATGGTGCAATAATCGATACAGTACATTACAAGAAAAACTACTATGATCCATGTGTGTTATACTAATAAAGGAATAACGTACAAAAAGGCCTTTATTTAAAACTGAAGCATGCATTCACCCTATAATTATGTATTATTACTTACAACACTACAATAGTAAAACAAAAAAAATCACACCTTGTGCTCCGAGATCTTCCGCTTGATGATGCCCCACAGTTGCTCAACTGGGATCAGGTCTGGAGACATACTGGGACATACTGGGCTACTCCGTCATCTCCAGCTTCAGCTCGTTATCATTTTTGGAAAACTGTCATGCGGCCCAATTTCCCAAGTTAGGGGATCAAGCTCTGCTTCGGAATGTCACGGTACATGTAAAATTAATGTTTCGTTCAGCGAACCGCAGCTTCGCAGTGCTGGGAGCACTCATGCAGCGCCAGACAATGACGCGATCACCACCGCGCTTGCACTCACATGTGTTGCCAGCTATTTTGACAATAATGGCTGTGTGTCGACTCATTTTCAGTGGATAGTAAATGTATACTGCTATACAAGCTGTGCAATGACTACTCCTAAAAGCTTAATTTCTCTAGTATCGTCCCTTGAGATGATGTACTGTAAGTAAAATATTTGATAGTCTTCCAGCTTTACAACATGAATAGATTTAACTTTGCCTGAGGTCTCGTTTGTCTCCCGTAAATTGTGACCATGTCGTGTCGTGTCCATCTACAGATGGACACGAGTGTTTACAGCTCTACCCATGTACAAGTATGTGAATAAATGAAGGCCTCATCTCAAATTAACACCTCACATTAAATTCTGGTATTCCCTGCAGTAATGTAAATCTATTTTAGGGAATAAGGTCATTGGGGTGCAGGATGATGCATGGGCTTATGCAGTACATGACCTCTGATTTTATTTGTATCTGTATCAGCCAGAGTGTGTGTGTGTGTGTGCGTGTGTGTGTGTGTGATAGAATTGACCAGGCTAACACATGTTTCCTTGTCGCAATCCTGCATGCAAGCCAATACGCTTTGCTTCCACTCTGCTTTACGCTCATTAAGAAGTTTAATCTGTGATTTACCATGATGTCATACAAAGGTGAACGCACACGTTCATTCCTAGGCCTCCTGTGGGCAATTAGGATGCAGTGTGGGGTAGCTTAATGTAAAGTTCATTACTTTGAGATTGGAGCATGATTACATTCAAGTCGCGCTCGGCCACACAGAGGACACGGTGGCCAGCATGCCAGACTAGTGCACGGTATGTACATTGGTGGTCCTGTGTCTCTTAGACGCCTACCCAAAAGGGTTACATATAGCTAGGGATTATTTTCACCAAAAAACATATTGAGGAACTTTTTCAAAATTGTTTTTGTATTTCTTTTAAGGCATACGTGGTTGTAATTCAATAAGCCACTTTGTCAAGCTCAACTCATCCCTCTCTCCAGGTTACGGCTCTGTGTAAGTGAAGAAAAGCTGGCCTTGCTTGGGGAGAAGTGCTTTGGCGTCACCTGTTGATTTGAATTTATAACTCTCAAGACCCCAAATATAAGACCAGGAAAAATTCATATAACAAGCCAATGTGCCATTCAAATGCTTGACGTGCTATTTCTTGCATATTGTTGCTTAAATGCACTCTGTGTTAAACTAGAGCAGCAACAGTCGGGTTGACGCCACGCTTCCGTCGGTGTTTGGTTGTATTTGACGTGCAAAGTGGTCTGCAGGAAACGGGCATTGTACACTACCCAGACATTAGCTTGTCTCTTGTCTCAAAGTGTTTACAGTGGTCCATCTTTTACACTGTGGAGACATTAGCCATGCATGGTACATGAGTTCAGGCGCCAATGGTTCTGCTTGTATGTAAACAAACGCATGCAGTGTTGCCTTGATGCATGATGTTATTCAGGCTCTGGCAAGAAGTGATACGCAGGAGTGAAATCATTCTCTAGTACCTTCAATTTTGACGCTGTAACCAAATAAATTAGCACTTTTATTACAAGACTACTATATCGTCTCATAGTGTGCAAGTGGGTTTTTATTTTTTTTGTTTGCAACCCAGCTGGAGCTGTGAATACATGAGCTGTGCATGTGTCATTGATGCATAATGTGAATGCACGGGTCCATGACATCATAATTACCTGCAGCTCTCGTGGGAGCATCGGCGCTGTGGGTGACCTAAGCAGTGACCTCATCTGTGACATCACAGCCGCTACAGCATGGAGGCCAAACAGGAAGCTGTGACTGCGCACATGCAGAAGTAAGCGTGCATGTACTGTTAATGTGTGGGTCTGCACAAGTATTGCATGTGTGCGTGCATATCTACATATTTTTTTACCTGCATTAATCAGGTATGTGCTGCACACTCATACTATGCCTTGAGTCCACATTATAAGGCATGCGCATCACTTCAAATGCATGGTTATAACACAGGGGTAAATAACGTGGTGCTCGCGGCACCAGGGAGCCCCCCAAGACCACATGAGGTGCCCCTCAAGCCTGCGTTTTATTCAGGTTTTCAGTAAATAATGTGAGAACACTAGAAAGAAATGCATTCTGAAATACAAAATGTGAGTTGTGGATACCAGCATTCAGCTTGTTTGGGTTCAAATCCATCCATCCATTTTCTACATCGCTTCTCCTCTTTAGGGTCGTGGGGTACACCCTGGACTGGTCGGCAGCCAATGGCAGGGCACATATAGACAAACAACCATTCACACTCACATTCATACCTATGGACTATTTAGAGTCTCCAATTAACCTAATAAGCTATGAAAATAAATGTTACAAAAATCAGTAGCTCTTGGCCATTTTCATTTTGTAAAAGTAGCTCTCAAAAATAAATAAATATAAATATAAATATAAATATAAATATAAATATAAATATAAATATAAATATAAATATAAATATGTCTATTGGCAAATTTAGGAACATAAAAAATACTGTATGTCCGTGAGTAGAAAATGTTTTGACACATTTAATGACATTAAATAAAGGAATAAATAGATAAATCCACTGCCCAAGTTTCCATTCATTTAAATCAGGAATTCAAGTCAGGAAGGGAGCCGTCATACCCCCTGATGAGACTCTTTAGGTCTTCATGATGCTCATAATGACCCATCGGCAGCCCTTTCTTTTTTGTCTTTGCTGCAAGCAGTGGAACTGCTGGAGGTTGGGGTCGTGTGGTTGAGGGTCAGAGGTTAAAAGTCAGCACTCCGGCAGTGTGGTGCTCATTTAAACTGTGCTTTCATCTCTCTCTGATCGTGACCTCTGTGCTGGACATCAAGGGGAGAGGAGTGAAAGACTAGATGTAAAGGCTTGTCACTGGCACATGCTCACAAGTCACATTGCCGTGGACGCTTGCGTGTGACGTTCTCCACTAAAAACAGTACAAAAGCAGGAAAAGTGAACCATTTATGCATCATGTGAAAAAGTGGTGGCCCCCTAAACCTAATAACTGGTTGAGCCACCCTTAGCAGCAACAACTGCAATCAAGCGTTTACGATAACATGCAATGAGTCTCTTACAGCGCTGTGGAGGAATTTTGGCCCACTCATCTTTGTAGAATTGCTGTAATTCAGCCACATTGGAGGCTTCTCTAGCATGAATCGCCTTTATAACGTCATGCCACAGCATCTCAATACGACTTTTCAGGTCAGGAGGTTTGTTACTGTTATTCCACTTCTAAAAAAGTTTTGTGATCATTATTCCATTCGATTGGACTAATTCTTGATTTTATCGATGTATTTCTGTTAAGATACCACATTAATGTCACACTGACTTGCTATGATTATCTGCTTGCGGCAAGAGGCCTCTTGTCTCCAAAGCAAGTCTCTCCAATAGCAACCAATTCCATGTAAACAGCTCTGATTAACTTAGAACACATGCTCGCACCTAATAAAGTGTGTGTCTAGGCATGTGAGTCTGCCTTCACTGTTTCTGTCCCTCACAGAAGGAGATCACCCCTCCCATCTCATATATTGTTTCCTATATTAACTAACATTTCAGTATGAATATTCACATTTTCTCTAGAAGCTGTCTGTTCAGGTTGTATTGATTTGTCTCCTTGCATGCAACTGTTATTAAATTGTACCTCTCATTATTCTCAAATAATTTGTCTCATCTCTTGTCTATTTTGGAGCCAGCAGCAGATTTTCTTTTGACAGTTACATTTTGATGAGAAGGTCTTTGGGAACAGGAAGAAATAAACAGAGTAGAGATAGATGTGTTTGAAGAGGAAAATACATTAGGTCCCATTTGGAAAAGCACATGAGTGAATATGTTCCCTTGTACCTGAGGTGGTATGCTAGCATCACTGGTTCAAACTTTGGTTTGTCGAACAACGCTGTGGTTTCAGACATGTCATCACATATTATAATTAGGAACCTATTTACAACAGCTTTGCATCTCAAGGAACACTGGCTGTATTTGGCAATGGTACTTTGGCAGGTCTAGGTGTTTCCCAATGCAATGAAGAATTGCAATAATTTAGCTTCCACCATCGGCAAACTTGAGCAAAAGTTTGGGACAACAAATCAAGCGACCGCTCTCTCCTCTTGCATCCACAGGCCACCAAGAAGAAACCCCCACCTAACAACAGCCATCGCTTGTTTTCGGCTCTCCTCAACGTATTTCACTTCCCACCGGTGAACCGCCAACCAAATTGGTGTCAAAATTTAAAATGTTGGAAAAGTATCTATGGTTTGCCGTCGTCATTCCTGATTTGAAATAGCATTCTGCATCAAAAACTAAATCAAATACTATCTCAAGTAGCGGCGGCACCACCCAGGCTCCACACACACACACACACACGTCGACCTCCTTCGGTAAACAGATGAGGCTTTTAGTCAGGGGGGCCCCCGGTGGTCCGACTGTGGTCCGGCCTTGCAATCGGGTCCACGCTGGCATCTGTTTGAAATCTGTCCAAGCAGAGATCCTACAACCGTTTCAGTCCTGGCGGCCAACCAGAAACCTTAATTTGGCTTCCTTACTTGAGATGGACAAGAGGTTGGAAGGTGGGAAGGGAGATTGAGCTGGTTTGTTGATTTAACAAGGAGTCATACATCTTATTTGGTGTGTTCACAAATCCAAGGGTGCATCAGAGAGGAGTCAGACTGAACTGAAAAGCCTCACTGGTCAGCTCACTCGGACTATGAAAGAAGCCATTCAAGGCCGCGGGTGGCAGCAGGTCTGGAACGTGGCTCGAAAAAATGAAAACGATGCTCGATTTGAAAACCGCAAGATGTTTTTTTGGTAAACATTTTTAGTTAGTGTTTTTTTTTTTTTTTTTGGCAAGAACCCCCGACTGATTTGGTGGTTTGTGGTGGGGGAGATGTGGGGCTGAAATGACTAACTAAGCAATTTTCCACCTTTTTAATTCATTTTTCACCTTGTATTGAAACCTACAGTATCTCCCGAGTACACCCTTTCCCTGTTTTTGTTTTCAATTTTTTGACCTCACATAATTTAACCACTATATTAAAACAGGACCTCCAATACATTTGTGCCTGCAATTGAACAATACATATCACTATGTCCACATATGTGTGAGAGCATGCATTTTTAGTAGGTGAACACCTGTGGCAGACAAAGATGGCCTTATATCTGTATTTCTGGATGCCACTGTCATTCAGCAGCATGCCAGCTGCACTGCAGTCACCCCGATGTATTCAAACTCCGTGAGAAAAGATGAATAGTTACCGAGACAGCACATTCATCAGACATTGTGTTGACTAAATAATGGTTAATTCTATTCATGATTTTAGGGCAAAATAACTATGCATGGTAGCAAATGCTATATAAATGACTGCAATTACATTGAATCAACTCTCTTTCAAGCCAGTAAAATTGGCTTTTCAACCAGTTTTCTTTATCTAATCTATCCTTTATCTTGGAATCAGTGCAGGTCAAGCAGAAAAACAAAGGGCTGTGTCACAACAAGCATCGGGCCCCAAATCCCGCTCGCCCTTCTCCGTCACTAACGTCCTGCAAACAGCAAGCTCTTTATAGTAGCTGATGATAGTCAAACAGCTGTGTTTTTATATGGTGCAGGAGGGCGTTTGTTGTTGATTTAGGACAGTGGCCGGCAACCCGCTGCTCTGGATCCGCACGCGGCTCTTCAGCCTCCTTGTTGCGGCTCCTACCCCAAGCTCTGTGATTTTCTGTGAAGACCGAAGCAGAGGAAATGTGCGTTTTCAAAAAGTGTTTGAAATATCCGACTCACCGCTAGTCCGTGAATCCATGTTCATTGCATTCTGACTGCTGATTGGATGAGCAAGGGAAGGTGGAAAGGGTCAGTTTGTTCAGACAGTGAGACACGAAAAAGACCTCTCGACAGTGTGCTACCCAGCTTTTCTTAATCATGAATACATCCCTAAAAAGATAAGTACCAGAAGAAAATACAATACGTGCGAGAGGCATATTTAGGGCCTAAACCTGGATTGTGCATTTAGAATTTACATGAACTTCTTCCCCAAGTGAACAATGGCAATTGGAGAGAGAGGGGATCTGGGGTTGAATCTAATCTCATAATTACAACAGTCACTTTTATTTCAAATGTTGATACAAAATCAGAGGAGAACGTCAACGTCAAGCTTTGTCAACGTCAAGAAGGTTTAAAGTAAGCATGTGTAGCATTCGGTGACCCCCATAAGCAGCAGCATAACCCGGGCTGTATTAGTGTCAAAAATATACATTTTTAGTGTCGTATCAAATACTTTATACACATTTTCACCGTTCTGTTGTAGGCATGGAATGAAACTCCTGGGAAAAGCAGGGCTCTATTGTATTTGTCATTTCTTTGTCATTTGTTGTTTCCTTTTCTTTTTGTTTACATAAAAAACACATACGTTGTTGACTATGTAAGTGTGACTATGTAAAACACAGAAGGGGAACGGAGTATGCGTAATTGATAACTTATCAAGCCATGAACATTAGTGGCTTTAAGCTGTTTGTTAAAACACGTGCACACAATGAACAAAAAAGGCAAATAGAATGACCACACCAACTGTCATAACAGCTAAACACTTCCCTGTTTGTGTTGGAATTCAAATCTGGTCAATACCGACAGTTTAACTAAATGCTCAAGTGCTCCTTCCACTTTTTCATTGCTGCTGAGGGCTGCTGCCTCACCAAAGTAGAAGGACGTATTGGAGGGAAAACACTTCATCACAAAATAACTGTTGAAAGTCTGTCATTATAAGGATATTCATTGGATTTTTTTCCCCATTTCCTATTAAGACGCATTACTCTACCTCCCATTTGTTACGTGGGCCAATGTAATAATTCTCACTGCACCATGGCACTTTAAGTGTGATGGAAAATGAGTGTTTTGGAACAGGAACAACATTGACAATGAAATTGGGTGTTTGAGAGAGATTAAAATAGAGCGAGATCTATTAAGGTAAGTTTGGAAAATTCTCTCTGGCAGCAAATTCATCCCAATCATCAAGTTCTAATGTAATCACTTTATGACGCAAAGGTATAATGAAAATACTGTAGTGTTTAGGTGCACAGATCCAGTTCTGGCCCCGAGTCCTCAAGAGGGAAGTGTACATTTCTGTGGCATCCTGTATTTATTTGAAATACCCTCTGTCTGGTCTTGTAATAGAGACACAGGCAAGTGGGCATAGGAGGCCTTTTCTATTCTATGATGCAGTGTCGCTTTCACGGCACTCTCCATATGTGTTGAAGAAATAAAGCTGTAAAATTTCACTCTGTTATATCCCCACCCAATTTGTCTCAACTTTTAGAGGGGGGAAAAAAATTAATAATTTCTTTCCATTTTTAGTTTATAGTATACAATTTGTCTCCATTTAACTGGAGAGGCTCTTTAAGTTTCAATGCGCTCAGGTCTTGGCTTGCTGGTTGTCTACTTGGTCTTCTACCAAGTGCAGCCCTTTGCACACATGCTGGAATAGATGCACAACCTGTTTTTTGTTCTGGCCATAATGTGCAAACCACAGACACGAGGCATTGAACCTACATTACACACAGGAGCTTTGCTATACAGTACTGAAGTCGTTTGTGTGGCGCAGTTCAATACTTCATCACTTCCATTTACATTTTTAGCTCATCGCACATCAGAGCTGTTCAGGTTTACTCTCCTCATAATGAAGGCATCTATTCTTGAGCATATGGAAGTTCCTGTTTACTTCGTTTTCACGTTATGTATTCCTTTGCCATTGTTTGTTTGGAAACTAGAGTGGAGAACTCTTTTCCCACAGGAAATTATGGAAATACAGGTGGTCCCCTGGTTACGGGGTTCCAAGTTTTGGGTGCTCGTGGTTACATACGGGTTTTCATAAATTACTTTAAATCATAATTTTGGTCTGTAAACACTGGACTTGCTCGAGAACTAGTTCCAGTGCGCACAGTGGATGAATATATGCTGCATGCTGCAAGATGCAGTGTACTCGTCTCGCGACCGCAGATGACTACAGTACAATGTGTGCCTCATTACACAAAGTGGCTACACATTGCTTATTAATTAACTTCATTCTCACTTCATTATGTCTCCCAAGCGTAAGGCAGGCTTCTCGGGTGGAAATACGCTGAAGAAAAGAAAAGCCGTCACCATGGAAGTGAAAATGAACATCGCTGAGAGAGGAGAAGCAACTATCAATATTGGCAGCACTTTTGGCATTAAATGTTGACAATGGCGACCATCATTCAGGATAAAGATTGGATCCTTTAGCGTATTAAAGCTGCTGAGATGAAATAATAATAATTCTAATACTGGTAAAACTTTTTATTTACACAGCACTTTTCAAGACAAAGTTACAACATGCTTTGTACGACAAAAGCAAGGTTAAAAACAAGAGTCTTCAAATTACAAAAATAAACTGCAAAACAGTGCGGATAGATGACAACAAATAACAGCGGAACTTTAAAGCAGATCTGTAAAAATGTTTTTCTAAACGGGATTTAAATGAGGGCACAGAGTCAGCTTGTCTGACCTCCTCAGGTAGGTTGTTCCAGAGAGTCGGGCTCTAATACCCCGATCACCTTTGGTCCTTAGCCTGGACTGAGGGACAACCAGCAAGGCCTTGGCTTCGACCAAAGGTTACGGTCAGGCTTGTCTAGGGTGAGAGGGTCTGATAAATACGGTGGAGCTAGACCATATACATAATGTAAGTAGTTACCCAATGAGGATCATCACGATTACGGATAATGATGAGCTGTACTCGTTTCATGCTCGTACTCGGCAAAAATACATTATCCGTAACGAATACTCGTCTAAAACGAGTATCCGGCTCATCCCCAGTAATAAGTATAGTTGTGATTAGACATAGAATTGACAAATAAAATAGACATAACAGAACACAGTAGGATAATGGGTGAGTAGACAATGTACTCACAAAGGAATGAAGAGTTAGTAATATGGGAAGTAGTGATTAGACATAGCATTGATAATAAGATAAAACAGAACATAGTTGGATAATGGGTGAATACAGACAATGAACTCACAAGAATGAGAGTTAGTAGTGAGTGTTGTAGTGATTAGACATAGCATTTTGAACACAGTGGTTCAGTACTCAGGTTCAAATCTCCGCTTGGGGATCTCTGTGTGGAGTTTGCATGTTTTCTCCGGGTACTCCGGTTTCCTCCCACATTCCAAAAACATGCATGTTAGGTTAATTGGTGAATCTAAATTGTCCATAGGTATGAATGTGAGCTTGAATGATTGTTTGTCTATATGTGCCCTGCGATTGGCTGGCAACCAGTCCAGGGTGTACCCCGCCTCTCACCCGAAGTTAGCTGGGATAGGCTCCAGAAGACCCTAATGAGGATAAGCGCAATAGAATATGGATGGATGGATGGATTGTTCCCTCTAAATGTTCAATTATCTGAGCATACACAAAAACGACCTGAGCATTACTTGGACCTCTGTGGGCGGAGACGTGCACACTGTAATATTGCAAAACCTGAGTATGTTCAAAACCTGGGAACTGAGATCTTCGATTCTGTTATATTTTGTATAGGAGTGGTTTCAAACAGATGGCAAGGAGGAGTCCACAATGTAGTTTTCTTTATTCTATATCTCAGACAAAATAAGCCATGGTCTCATACAGTTAACCATCTGAATCTTGTAGAAAACCCCAAGTTTATTATTTTATTTTCAATTTATCTTGTTTACCATTTATATTGTTAAATAAATATACTTTAATTTCCTTATTTGACTTTCACTTTCTGTTTTAAAGCACCCCGTTGTGGCACTATTTTCTCCTGGAAATGTACTTCAAATTGATGCCATGTTTGTTGTATATGTTTACTTTTGTCTATATTAAAATAAAATTAACTCACAACCGACCTTTCGGTCCCTTCAGCAACACAAACTGACACTTTCTGTATGCGGTATGTCCGGCCATCAAAATAAAAGCACGGCGATATAATAATGCACAGTTACGCCACACAGTGCACACTGGCTTGCTACTTCAGCTTTGCTGCATGTTTTATAAAGCATCGCTTTTGCAGACGCTGTTGCTCTGTTCGTTTGTTTCGCCATAATACAGGGTTGGCAAGCAGCATTAGCTATATGCTAACCTGCCATAAACAGCGGCATGTACCATGTAACACGCTGTTAATAAATTGATCGGCATGTGGTAGTAAATACGTGCAAACAGGATCTTATCATTGGCTAGACAGTGCTCATCATTGTGTTACATGTTCCGTTTGTTGTTGTTTCCTGGCACTCACTCCGTTACATTGCTAAATGGTACAGAATAAATTATGTGTTTATTTTATTTACAGGTCAGGTTGGATTCTATTTTGTGCGCAGCATGGTTTTGCGGTGCGGAGAGAGCTGGACAGCAGTGAGCGATTGCGCATGCGCGCAGCTTAGAGGGAACACTGGATGGATGGTTAAGGACTCTTCTTCCTTGTACTTGTTTTGCAAACATCAGCTGTATTGTTTCTTTAAATCGCTCATCTTAGTGCATTGTTTG
This sequence comes from Dunckerocampus dactyliophorus, assembly GCF_027744805.1. Taxonomy (NCBI): domain Eukaryota; kingdom Metazoa; phylum Chordata; class Actinopteri; order Syngnathiformes; family Syngnathidae; genus Dunckerocampus; species Dunckerocampus dactyliophorus. The sequence continues at coordinate 39,588,001 of NC_072820.1, forward strand.
AGTTCCTTGCTCAATCCGTTCCATAATTTGATTCCACATACTGAAATGTTGAAGATCTTTAGCGTTGTTTTAAGTTTAATTTACCCTGACGTTATATTTCTCCTCTTTTGTTGAGAAGAATTGTGACATTTTTGGGCAGCCGGTTATTGTTTGCTTTATGCATAATTTTAACTGTTTTGAAATTTACGAGATCAGCAGATCTTAATGTCATTTTAGAAATAGAGGAGTTGTATCTCGATACATCATGAATTATCTTTTTTTGTAGTACATTTAGCGAGTGGAGTATGCTTTTATAGTTATTTCCCCATATCTCCACACAATAGGTTAAATATGGTAATAATATATATATATATATATATATATAGAATACAGACTATGAACATTAACAAATGTATACACCTTACATTATTTCGATGTTTAATAACCTCCGGTTTTGGCCTCGGCCTCGTCGTTGATGTTCTTTCTCAGATTCTTTTGTAAAAAAGTCCAGAATAGAATTTTGATGCATTTTACATGTCCACACTGGGATTGCAGCTTTTGGATGGTCCTGGAGTGCTGTGTGGTGTATCAGAGGGCTGATTTCTGTTGGCTCAGCATCTCCTGCGGGAATGACACGACTTCCTCCCAAAGCCATGCATTAACATGTTAATGATTCTAGATTCTGGTTCTGAATTGGCGACTCTAAATTGTCCATAGGTGTGAATGGTTGTTTGTCTATATGTGTGCTGCGATTGGTGACCAGTCCAGGGTGTACCCTGCCTCTCGCCTATAGAAAACTAGGATAGGCACCAGCATACCCCCACAACGCCAATGAGGACAAGCGGCATAGAAAATGACATTGAATTGACATTGTTAGATTCCAAAAGTTGAATAAACTTTGATAATCTGGTGTGCTGTCCACATGTGGTCATGTTCTTTACATGTTTTATTTACAGTAGCTGGCAACACAGGTGATTATCAAGATAATCATGTTTCGCTAACAGCCAGTCCCTTGCTGAAAATGAAGGTGACGGCGTGGCCAAGTAGTGTGTGCTGACGAGTGAGTTCAAAACGTACAAAAAGACATCTCATGTGACAAACCTCCAACGTTTTGTGTTACTTTAGAGGTGTATTTTTCATGAAAAGTAATCATTCAATTCAGAGTTGTAAAACCTCAGGGATGTTGTGCTGTACCATTTAGACTGCAGTCTAACGTTGCAAAAGGGAAGCATTTTTCTGTGAATTCTCTTAAATTACTCACTGAATAATGCTGGCACATTAAGATTTTTTTGGCCCTGATATAGTTCTGTGCTTTACTGACGACCACTACCAACCTCTTTTTGGGCATGTGTTTGCAATAATCATGTCTGAGGAGTAAATGGTTAAAGTAGAGGTACCCAATAATGTAAGTTTATCCTCAACAGAAACAAACACATACAGCAGGCAGACCAAATGTTTGCTTGCTTCTAGCTGTACCTTGATGACGTGTCCAGTCACTTTCACGCAGCGGGTTCAAGAACACGGCCATGGTCATGTGAAACCCGTCGAACCACGCATTCACCACGATTGGTTGTGACACCTGGCAAACTCTCCGGTCTTTTCACGCACGGGAGAGCATTGACACACGACTTCTGCCTGTAGTTTGGGCCGCTCCTCAAACGTCTTTTCACTGGCTTCCAATGTCGCACAGATGATTTGGTCGATTTTGCGCCATAACTCGTGAAGGATTGGGTTGAGTGGCCTTGTTGTCGTGCTGACTGCTGGTTGTTTGGCTGGACTAGCAATGGATTCACAGCAGTGTTTATTTGAGATCAGATTGCAATCTGTCTGGCGCTACGGTGCCTTTTGGAAGTCCAAGCATTACATGTAGACTGTGTGGATCTGTATGGCCGTCATGCCGACTTATGGGACTGTTTAGTTTTCCAAATTTCTAATTATTTGTAATCCTGAGGAAAATGGTGAAAAGGGACAAGTCAGATCTGTGAGCCTGACATGGAAATAAGGAAAAACATAAAACTGAGAAAGGGGCAACTTGCTTAAAATAATGTGAGATATTGTATTTCTGTAGAGGTTTTGTACAACATATATCAGCCCATGGAAGAATTGTATGTTCTGTATAAGCTCCACGATGTTTTCGATATTGGAGATTTTGTTGTCCAGTTTTTATTTATTACAAATAAAGTCGTCCCTCGGCACACTGCGGTTCGAATTTTGCGGCTTCGCACTTTAAATCATGCCGTTTCCTGGTTCTAACCGCTTATTATTCTTCAAAAATGCATTTTGAGGCAAATTGTATGTGTTTTTTTTCCCCAAATTAAGCATTTTCAAGCATAAAAATGACTAAATGCACTAAAATATTTATGATATATATAAGATTTATGTATATTTTGTATAAACTGTAATTTACCAGCTACAGTAGGCTACATTGTGATTGTCTTTGCCCTGCTGGGAAACACAAATGTTTTTGTGTCAGTAGCTTTAATGCTAATATGAGTGTGTGGCTTCATGGTTTACATTTACAATGAAACTCTGCACTTGTCCAACATAAGATGCCATCGTACAGTCTATCATTAAGTAGTGGGACAGGAGGACACAGCATTAGCATATACCTGACTGACAGACAGTTGGCAGAGCTCCCGGATGTTATATAGTGAAGCCTGATTTTCATTTGTTTTATTTTTTACAAGACATTGTTGTGGATTGCCAATACAGTATGTATCCCACTGGGCATCCTCCAATTGTTTTTAATACTGTAGAGAGTATGTACAATAAAGTGAGTGAGTGATATTAATCTGATGTAATTATTCATATGGCTAAAACTGTAAATTATAACTCTGTTATGTATGCAAGAAAATGTTTGCCTTTACTTTGTCTGCACAATATGCGGATATACTATTGTCTTATTCTAACGCAGCACTTTGTTGCCCACTTCTGCACTTCTCAAGGGTGTTCTAATTGTGTATTCCACCCCTCTCCATCTGTGTTGCATTCAAGCAGTCCGGAGTATTGTATCCTTCTGAGGGATATTAGCGATCCGGTTACTGAATAAGCAATACCACTCCCTTCATTGCGACTCGGCTTGCTGCTGCGCGGCCTCATTCTGCACTCCGCTCACCGGAATTCAGATAACACCTTGAAGAAGTTATTCGATCTACAATGGGAGGAATGTTTTTGTTCAAAACAGAACCCAAAGTAGGAGAAAAAGTGGCTTACAGTGTTAAAACAATCTCAAGAAATGTGATCTTCTTTCAGCACTCATCTATACATCACATTGTGTCAGATTTTTTTCAAGTCATGCTCGGCTTTCCCTAAATTTGCCATTTGTTTCTTCTTCTTTCCTGCTGTGCCCTTTGCCACGGCGGGAAAGGAGGTAATAGCTTTCACTAATTTGGCCCTGGGCTGTGCAGTCAAAGCCATATGCCAGAGTGAATCTGTAAAGCTAACATTAGGCAGCAGATATCTGAGGCTAGTGGCTGTGGGCTTTGACATCCTGTATTACACCTAATTGCCACCAGACATGACATCGAAGTCTCGGCAGAAATCCCCCGTAACCACCTGCTCCTCGCTCTGTTTACCTTTCAAGCAGGAATAATGCTGGGGCACGAGTTCCTCCGTGTTATTTTCTGACACCTTAGCTGAGGATTGGGGAACAGGAATGTCAGGAGAAATTTGAATGGCAGACATGTAAGGATAGTTAAGGGCTATCCCCCTGACACTGTGTTGTATATGTAAGTGTATGATGTATACTTTTCTGATTTATGTGTTTTTCTAAGAGTAATGAGAAAGAGAAAACCGGGTGAGGGTAATATGGAGGTATAACCATAATTAGGTGAATAATAAGTTTTGCAGTCATTTTGGTAACAAGGGGGGAAACTTTTAATGAATCCTATAGAAAGTGTGAATGTAGTCTATGTGTGAACATATGGCTGCGGCCGCAATGTGGTGAGCTTTTATGCAGTTTCATACATTTCAACTAAATATCAGTGTCTCTTGTGGCCTCTGTGTATGAATTCATCCCCCCGTGTCCCTCACTCCATGGAACATTGCAATGAAAGACATGGGAATATTCCACACCCTTAACAGTGTAATGATGTGTCCTCTAAAACCACAAACGTAGTCCCAAAATGACTGAAGCACTGTTGTGTTATTTTCACTGGCGTCTTGAATTTAGGCTGCTGTACCTTATTATTATTATTATTATTATTATTATTATTATTATATTATTTCCCTGCTGGGAGTTTAGAAAAAGGAAGAAAGTCTGTCTAGACAAATAGCGTTTTAAGAAAACCTTGACATGAAAACACATTTGAAGGCTGTTTAGTGTAGAAAGCAACACTACCGGAGAAGAAAAATGTCTGTAACCCTTACCTTTGACCTTAATGTAACCGTTTTATGTCAAACAAGAAAGAAAGCGACCAGAATTTATAGTCATTGTTGTACAACATTACAAATCGATACCATATTCAATACCAGATTGATCCGATATTAGAAGACCCTGAATATAAGACCACACATTTTTGTAAAAAAAAAGAGAAAAATAAGCCAAAAAGTCAGACATTTTTTAAAGAATTATGTTGTCACTATCCTTTCAATAATTTGTCATTCATTATATTTTATTAGTAATGTATTTTAGCTGCTCAACAAACCCATTACATCTGTTAGCATTGCAGTTAGTGTTAGCTTAACAGTTTGAGAAATGTCCACTTGTAAACATTCAAAAGCTATCAGACTTTCTTTATTATTCACCAATGAGCTGAGTTAAAATAAAGTTATACGCTGTGCATACACTTTGATGAAATGAATGAATGTTATTTACTGAACACAATATATGCGTACATATATATACTGTATATATAAACAGTATACAGTAAATGTGTTAAAAATCCATTATACTGTAGAAATATGACCTACATGTAGATGAGCAGCATTATGAAAGAAACTTTTTCCTTCTTTATTTGACTTTTTCCTTCCTTACAGAGTTACCAACAACATTTTAAATAAAACATACTTGACTTTGTTCAATATAAATATGTTCTTTGACAAATTTTTTTAAACATGTGATATGATACATGTGATTTTCATGTCAAATTGTCATCCACTGTGATTCCCAATTAACTGGCAGTGTTTACACAATGCAACATTTATTTCAGTAATGGCATTGTTACTACATTTGCTAGACTATAACGTAAATCATCATCATCATCACTGACTTGTCATTAATTCAACTAATCACCCAGAGAAACAAATGAGCTTAAAGCTATTTTGTGTGGGGCAACACGTTGAGTCTTGGCCACTGTCCTGTTGACTTACAACAACCGGTGTTATAAATCTACAGCGTTTTTATGACACATACCTGTCTTTGTTTTGGGGAACTTGAAAATGATCCATCCATTCATCCATCCATTTTCCTCCGCTTATCTGGGTCCGGGTCGCGGGGGCAGCAGTCTTAGTAGGGAAGCCCGGACTTCCCGGTCCCCGACCACCTCCTCCAGCTCCACCGGGAGGACACCAAGGCGTTCCCAGGCCAGCTGTGAGGCATAATCCCTCCAGCGTGTCCTAGGTCTGCCCCGGGGCCTTCTCCCGGCTGGGCATGCCCTAAACACCTCACCAGGGAGGCATCCGAACTAGATGCCCGAGCCACCTCAGCTGGCTCCTCCCGATGTGAAGGAGCAGCGGCTCTACTCTGAGCTCCTCCCGGATGACCGAGCTCCTCACCCTATCGCTTAGGCTGAGTCTCGCTACCCTACGAAGAAAACTCATTTCAGCCGCTTGTATCCGCGATCTCGTTCTTTCGGTCACGACCCAAAGCTCATGACCATAGTTGAGGGTGGGAACATAGATCAAACAGTAAATTGAGAGCTTTGCTTTCCGGCTCAGCTCTGTCTTCACCACAATGGTCCGGTACAGTGATCGCATTACTGCAGACGCTGCGCCGATCCGCCTATCAACCTCACGGTCCAACCTTCCCTCACTTGTGAACAAGACCCCGAGATACTTGAACTCCTCCACCTGGGGCAGGACCTCATTCCCAACCTGGAGAGAGCAATCCACCCTTTTCCAACTGAGAACCATGGCCTCAGATTTGGAGGTGCTGAGGTGCAGGTGCCCCTCAGGGTACGGTGCTCTCCCCTTTCCTCTTCACCCTCTACACCTCGGACTTCACACACAACTCCACACAGTGTCACATCCAGAAGTTCTCCAATGACAGCCATTGTGAGTTGTGTTTCAGAGGGGAATGATCTGGAATACAGGACGGTCATCAGGTCATCACTTTGTCAGCTGGAGTGAGCTTAACCAGCTGCAACTCAACACCAGCAAGACAAAGGAGATGATCATTAACTTCCAGAGGAAAACATCTCACTTCACACCGGTGAACATCCCGGGAGCGGACATAGAGTTGGTAGACAGCTACAAATTCCTGTTCACCTTAACAACAAACTGGACTGGTCCGTCAACACCCACGCCCTCTACAAGAAGGGCCAGAGTCGCCTTCACCTGCTGAGGAGACTGAGGTCCTTTGGTGTGTGCAGGACTCTTTTACGGACCTTTTATGACTCTGTGGTGGCCTCAGCCATCTTCTATGCTGTGGGCTGCTGGAGAGGGGGCAGCACAGACAGGGACAGGAGCAGGATCAATAGACTGATCAGGAGAGCGAGCTCTGTCCTGGACTGTCCTGTGGACTCCGTGGAGGAAGTGGGGGAGAGAAGGATGTTGGCTAAGCTGACATCCATCATGGACAACACCTCTCACCCCTACATGACACTGTTGTTTCCCTTAGCAGCTCCTTCAACAGCAGACTGTTACACCCACGGTGTAAGAAGGAGAGGTTCCGCAGGTCCTTCATACCGACCGCTGTCAGGCTCTACAACACCTGCACCACCTGAACCATGTGTAGTCAATATGTATTCTTTACACTGTACTCTTTACTTGCGTATCTTGCTTAGTGCTGTAACAAGTGAATTTCCCCGCTGTGGGATAAATAAAGTACAAATACAAATACAATACAAATATTTCATGTCTAGAGAGCTCTAATAATGTTAAAAAAAAATGTAGAAGATTGCAAACAAGTTCTTCTATGCTCTCACTACAAAAATATTAGATTTATAAATAAGGAATCCTACTTCGTGGAAATGCACTTATCACTGTCTGTTCTGGAGGCAGTTAATTGAGATAAATGAGGGATTACTGTATATTCAAAGCTGTCTGAACAAAACATCAACAGGCCACATTTTGAACACACCTCTTCTTAGCAATCGTGGCACAGCAGTCTGTTTTCCCGCTCCTTTTAACAGGCATATTTTCCACATAGATCAGAATAGTAATAGAGAGAACAGTTTTCAAGACCTACCTAGATGGCCATCTGTCATTGTGACACATTGTGTGTTGTGAGGGATGGATACACAGAACAGAGATTTACAGCCCTAATCAAAAACTGACTCACAGATGGAAATGTAGCGTGACTTGTGTCATGAAACTGTCCACAGTTTGATACTGCTATTTATCACACTATGAGACTCATAAATGAACTGGCGTCAAGAAACAAAAAGTCACTAACAGGGACAAACTTGTTAAGTAGGTGCTGGGTAGGTGCTTACCCTGTACCTTTCTAGGAAAACAAACAAGTGTGCTTGTGGATATTTTTTCGCTTCGGATGTTACACAAACCTGTTGCCAGGGGGATGACGCATCGTGCCGCCAAAACAGTCATCAATATGAATGATTTCACTGCAAAGTCAGCTGTAAACATTTTTGCTGGGAATCAATTTGTTATTCCCTCTTGGCAGTAGCACCGAATGAAGCCAAGCATCTTGCCATGTCACTGTATCTGTGCTGACAGAAAGCATGCATTTCAGCACTCATTAAACAAATCAGTTGGTTGGTCATGGCAACCGAAAATAGAGAAAGAGAGAGAGAGAGAGTGGGTTGTTTCATCCCTTGCAGGGGTGTCAAACTCATTTTCAATGAGGGCCACATCTCAGTTTTGGCTGCCCTCAGAGGGCCATTTGTAACTGTCACTATATAGGACTATAAATATGTATGTAACCGCTTGATATTATTACACAATTGCTCATGCATTTAATTATTATTAACAAATTATTAATAATTATTAACAAAATATAGGAAAGTGGAAAATAAAATTGATTAAAACATTAAAACCAAACAGTGATGATGTGTCCAAGTTAATGCATCAAAAAATATATTTCCGAAAACTGAAAATAGTCTGGGTTACCAGTGACAACCAGGAATAGACTGGTTGATGACCACGAAGAATGTGGTGACATCTGCAGAGACAGAGGATGGCCTGAGAGACGGCAAACGTGGTTGGGGATGGTTGGCAGCCCAAACCACTTCTACTGAGAGGAAGAAGCCAAAGCTTGTTACAGAACTCACAAAGGAAAGATACCCCCAGGGTTGCCCGAGAGGTGGGGGAAGATGAGAACCAGTTAGGACGGACCAAAGAATGACGACCCAGTACCATGGAATAACGACAACGACAATACAGTGCATCTGCAGAAAGACCTGCAAGAATGTGAGAGGTTTAAAGATACATCAAGGCAGGATGAAATGCTTGACTAAGGCAACAATGACACGACACACAGAAGTTACTTCTGGTCAGATGCAGGAGGAGCCAGGCCAGGCCAGGCAACCCACAGTGCCCGCAGCTCACCTGCCACCCTAGGCTCTCCCCAAGAAGCATCAACAACCCACAGGACTCCCAAAGTCAGCAAGATCTTGTAACTACTCCTTCAGCCCAACCAAGGATACAGTGGCCCCGGCCCTCAAAGAGAACCGAGTGGAAGCAGTTTGATAAAGATGTGGATCAGATTGTGGAAGTGATAGCCAAGGGGGACATGGACCACTGGCTGGAAATGGATGACCAGACTCAGAGTGAACACTGCAGCTTAGCGATTTGGAACCGAGGCACCCAAGCCCGCACCATCAGCGTATGCTCCGAGCCACAGAACAAGGAAGATCCAGCACCTCAGGGAGGGGCTCAAGCTGTTAAAGACGCAGTACAAGACAGCAGGGGAAGTTGAGAGAGCTGCCCTAGCAGACCTGAGAGAAATCCTAAGGAAACAACTCTTGACCCTGAGGAGGGCAGAGTTCCACAGGAGGAGACAGAGCGAGAGAGCCAGGAAGAGGGAAGCTTTCCTGCCAAATCCCTTCAAGTTAACCAAGCAGTTCCATGGCCAAAAGATGACTGGATGCCTGACCTGCTCAGAGGATGCCATCAACAGTCACCTCAAGGCCACATACAGTGACCCTAGCAGAGAACAACCGCTAGGCCCATACAATGCACTGACAACACCACCAGAGCCACATCAGATTTCAACCTGAGGGAGCCCAGCCTAGGTGAATTGGGGAAAGTGGTGAGGAGAGCAAGATCAAGCTCAACACCAGGTCAGAGTGGCGTACCCTAAAAGGTTGATAAAAACTGCCCTAAACTACTACATCGGCTTTGGAAGTCCTTGGAAGTGACCTGGGGGAGAGGGAAGATTGCCCAGGCATGGAGGTATGCAGAGGGAGTGTACATACCGAAAGAAGAGAAGTCTGAAAATATTGACCAGTTTCAGGTTATCTCCTTGCTCAGTGTGGAGAACAAAATCTTCTTCAGCATTGTGGCCAAGAGGTTCTCCAATTTCCTGTCCACCAATAGGTACATTGACCCATTTGTCAATGTTACCTGGAACACACAGGGGTGGTAACCCAGCTCATCAGGGAGGCGAAAGAGGGCAGACGTGACCTGGCTGTGTTGTGGCTGGACCTCGCTAATTCTTATGGCTCAATTCACATAAACTGGTGGAGGTTGCAATGGAAAAACACCATGTACCCCAGAAGGTGAAAGACCTCATCCTGGACTATTACAGCAAGTTCAGCTTGAGAGTCTCATCTGGTCAGCTGACATCTGATTGGCACTCGCTGGGAGTGGGTACAATCACTGATTGTGCCATATCAGTGATCCTCTTTGCACTGGTATTGAACATGTTGGTCAAGGGAATGGAAACAGAATGCAGAGGTCCACTCAGCAAGCCTGGAGTAAGGCAGCCATCCACCAGAGCCTTCATGACTGAGCTCACGGTGACATCTGTACCAGGATCCAGGTGGATTCTCGTAGGGTTGGAGAGGATCATGGAATGGGCTCCCATGAGCTTTAAGCCTGCAAAGTCCAGGTCCTTGGTTCTAAAAAAAGGAAGGTCACAGAAAAATTCCACTTCAGGCTATAATAAGAGCTGATCCGGTCAGTCACAGAGAAGCCAGTGAACAGCCTTGGAAAGGTCTTCAACTGCAGCCTGAATGACAGACATTACATCAAGGCAACAAGTGCTGATTTAGAGGGCTGGTTGAGAACAGAGGACAGTTGGGCTCCCTGGAAGATTGACGGCCTGGATATACCAGTATGGAATCCTCCCAAGAATCCTCTGGCCTCTGCTCATTTACGAGGTTCTCATAACTGTAGTTGAAGGGTTTGAGTAAAGAGTGAGAAGTTATCTGCGTAGATGTTTGTGTTTGCCATGGAGCCTAAGTAACATCGGTCTGTATTGGAACACCAACAAGCTCAGGCTCCCTTTCAGCTCGGTCAGGGAAGAGTTCATCATAGCACTGACACAGGAACACCTGCACTATTCATGATCCAGAGACGCTAGAGTGTCCGGGGCAGGAATTGTGGTGAGGACAGGGAGGAAGTGGAGTGCAGCGGAGGAAGTCCAGCAAGATGAAACTCGGCTGAAGCACAAGACCATCCTCAGTACAGTGGCGCAAGACAGGACTTGGGAGAATGACATCAACCTGGTACAAGTCTGACAGCTCGAGGGAGAGGCAAGGGCTGGTGCAGGAGGAGGAGCTTAAGGAAGCGCAAACCAGCAGAGCAGCAAGCAGCAAGGTGCCTGAATGAAGTGGGAGCAGGCGATGGAGCGGCGTGTCCCCTGGTAGGACATCTGGCAGTGGAACCTTCAGAGGATCAAATTCCTAATCCAGGGGTTCTATGACGTTCTCCAAAGCCCATCTAACCTGTGCACCTATGGTAAAATAGAAACACCTGCATGTCCCCTGTGTTCCAAGGTACGAATACTGGAACACATCCTGAGCAGCTGCTCCAAGGCACTAAGCGAGGGCCACTATCGATGGAAACACCAAGTCCTAAAATCCATCGCTGAGACAATCAGCAAAGGGATCAAGGTCAGTCGATGCACCCAAGCTACTGCCAGATCCATTCAGTTCATCAAGGACGGCGAGAGGCCACAGAAAACACCTGAACTGCTCTGCTGGTTTGCTACCCACATCCCGAGACTGGGTGATTACAGTTGACCTGGGAAGGCAGCTGAAAATTCCACATCACCCAGTCCAAATTGAGACCGGACATCATTTCTGAAGCTACAAGACAACTGGTCTTGCTTGAGCTAACAGTTCCTTGGGAGGAGAGGATGGAGGAGGTACAGGAAAGAAAGAGGCAGAAGTACCAGGAGCTGGTCGGAGGAACGTTTGGAGGACCAGATGAATGCCAGTGGAGGTTGGCTGTCGGGGATTTGCAAGCCACTCTCTGAGCAAGGCGTACTGTACACTGGGCATAACAGGTGCCAAACGTGGAAGAGCCATTAATAACAATGCAGAGGCTGCAGAGAAAGCTTCCAGATGGCTCTGGCTCTGATGGGAGAGCAGTGGGGGCAGAAGAATGCCACCTGGACAAAGGCCGGTGTCTGAGCAGCCTCGGATGGGTCGCCTGGGTGAGGGTGTCTGTTGTAAGACCCAAAACACCCAGTGACTCCAGGAACACTGCTGATGTGTCCAAGTTAGTGCGTTACCGAAAGACGTTACCGAAAACTGAATAGAAACATAAACATAAAAACACAAAATAAATATGGTCGATATCTTATCATCACTTATCATTTTATATTATTAGAATTTATTCATTTTAAATGACTGTATTTGTTCCAAATTTCCTGAGAAAAGAGGCAATTTTTTCAGTATTTTGTTTAGTTATTTTTTTCTACACAGGGTAATGCCAGAACTACAGTAGATAATAAATTTCAAAACTTAATTTTGGTGCTTTATGGCCACCTACAGGACTGCAGTAGAATAACAGTGTTTAGTTCAATTTATAAATAAAGTTTAGCCTTTTTTTCAAGATTCAAGAGTTTTATTGTCATATGTATAGTAAAACAGGCAGTTATACTATGCAATGAAATTCGTATTCTGTTCATTCTCCCAAGAAAAGAAAGAAAACACAAGAAAGAATAACAACATAAGAAACATAAATACCAATAAATTAAGCAACAACAACAGAAGAGACATTAATACAGATAAATAATAAAAATAAATGAATAAATAAATTTGTAAATAAATAAAAGTGCTATGAGTGTGTGTTGCGTGCGGCGTGTGTGAGTGCTTCGTTGAGAAGCCTGATGGCCTGTGGGTAAAAGCTGTTTGCCAGCCTTGTGGTCCTGGACTTCAAACTCCTGTAGCGTCTGCCTGACGGTAGGAGTGTGAATAATGAGTGTTGTGGATGTGTGCTGTCCTTGATGAGGTTGTTTGTTCTGCGTAGGACTCTAGATTTATAAATGTCTTGCAGTGAGGGGAGGGCTGCCCCAACAATGTTCTGTGAGGTCTTGATCACCCCCTGGAGTGCCTTCCTATCACGTGTTGTGCAGTTACCGTACCAAACAGTGATGGAGGCGGTAAGGACACTTTCGATGGTGCATCTGTAGAAGCAACTCAGGATTTTGGTGGACATGCCAAATTTCCTCAGTCTTTTCAGGAAGTACAGTCTCCTTTGGGACTTCTTCATAATTTGTTGGGTGTTGTGAGACCAGGTGAGGTCCTCGCTGATGTGTGTGCCAAGGAACTTGAAGGTTTTCACCCTCTCCACCTCAGTCTCATCAATAAACAGGGGTCTATGCGGCTCCTTTTCCCTTGTTCTTGGGTTGATGATCATCTCTATACTCATTCTAAGTTGTTTTATTGACAAACTGACCGAGGTCGAGTTAGATACAGTAGATTCTGTTGAATGTTAAACACTGAAATCTACAAATTCAGCTTAAAGATTAAATAATTATATATTGTTGCTTTGAAATGCTGAAATAAGACCTGGATATACAATATATGCACTTGTTAACTAAGACCAAGCAGAGAGAGCGGACCAGCGTGCAGCCAAAAATAGAACAGGGAATCCTGCTTCTTGTATTTAAAGGGCTGGGAAACACCTCCTCCTTCTCCTATGCGTAAGAGTGTGTGTCACAGTCCTGCACATACACACATGCACACTCACGCACACACACACAAGGCACGATTATAAATGAACTGTCACAGCAATGCTATTTCAGGTTGGGTCACTAGAATAATAATACACGGCGAGAGACAGCTGGCTCAGATGTTCCCCTGTGTGAGGAACACACACACACTTAGGGACAGGTAAAGCAAATTAAGTCTCTGTAATTACTGTAAACTCATGTCAGACTTTGTTTTTGTGACTCGAAGGACTGATTTCACAGTCTTCAATGCTCTTGATTGTTGTCTTTGGCCCAATCTCCTGATAACATTTAACATCCTGTCTAAAAATGTTCAGCTATCCAGTATTACATGGAATAGTACCTTGAAAGCAGCAACTACTTCTTAAAATGTAATCCACAAATGATAGCACAGTCTTAGAGGGAGTTTTTCCCTGTCTCTGTCGACCAAAGCGCTTCCTCACATAGAGAGGTTCTAGACCTGGTGTACTGTATAATAAAAGTTAGTTAGAGATAGATACAGCTTAGATTTACTCAGAGTTACAGATGACGTTTGTTATGAATTGGTGCTATATATATATATATATATATATATATATATATATATATATATATATATATATATATATATATATATATATATATATATAAAACAGCCCTGAATATATGCTTAAAAAATATGAACACAACATATTGTTTTTGCAACAACTGAACACAAAATGCAGTTTCTAAATGAAACGTTATGATTTTGGGAGAACAAATCCAAACCTGCATGCCCCTCTGTGAAAAAGTGATTGCCCACTAAACCTAATAACTGGTTGGGCCACCCTTAGCAGCAACAACAGCAATCAAGTGTTTACAATAACTTGCAATGAGTCTCTTACAGCGCTGTGGAGGAATTTTGGCCCACTCATCTTTGCAGAATTGTTGTAATTCAGCCACAATGGAGGGTTTTCGAGCAAGAACCACATTTTTAAGGTCCTGCCACAGCATCTCAATAGGATTCAAGTCAGGACTTTGACTAGGTGGACAAGAGGTGGACTTGGTGTGTTTTGGATCATTGTCCTGCTGTAGAACCCAAGTTGGTTTCATCTTGAGGTCACGAAGAGATGACCGGGCATTCTCCTTCAGGATTTTTTGGTAGACAGCAGGAATACATGGTCCCATTTATCACAGCAAGTCTTCCAGGTCCTGAAGCAGCAAAACAGCCACAAAGCAACACACTACCACCACCATATTACACTGTTGGTACAATGTTCATTTTCTGAAATGCAGCATTTACTTTTACGCCAGATGTAATGGGACACACGCCTTCCAAAAAGTTCAACATTTGTCTCATCAGATCACAGTATTTTCCCAAAGGTCCCATTTTTCATGAGCTCATATAAAATATTAAACACTTTTTCTATCTACTGATACATAGCAGGCCTATATCTCGGAAATATTTTTCACAAATCTGTATTAGTGAACATTCATGATTCATAAATCATCCACTTCACAGGTGTGGCATATCAAGATGCTGATTAGACAGTATGCGTGTGGAATTTAGCAGTATTGGAACTGTAAAGTGTTTTTTAGTATGGTTTCACACAGCTTCTCTTTTTCATGTGTCGTTTTAAAAAAATATATTTTCAAAAACAAAGACACAAAAAGATATATATTTTTTCAAAAATAATATTTACAGTATCAGTGAAATAACTGATTGCCATTAAAAAAAATGATATCATATTTTCTTTTTTGTTTGACTCTGCTGAGCCGGATACTTATTTTAGACGAACACGAAACGAGTACAGCTCATCACCATCCGCAACGTGACGGAATATCCTCATTATGTAGTCACTCTTTATTTATACAGATTCAAAACAATCCTAAAGTCAAACCTACGGCACACTCGCTCATTCGCGACAAGATTTGTGTCCGTGATAAAGACGCGCCATTTAAGTAATGTGTAAGTAATTAATGACAGCTGCCACCTTGCACAATAGAATTAATCAAAACAGTTCTGAATAAGAGTGGAAGTAATCCACAAATTCAGGAAAACCGCAGTAATCCAGCATTGTAGAAGTGATGGAATAAAATAAGGATCAAATGAAGCAGGAATATACCCTGAATATTCTAATGGGACAAGTACTTATATTGGGGTCATTGAGGTAAATTACATTGACTAACATACCATTAATCCCATATCTGTAACCAGGATTTGACACATTTTTCGGCTCATGAACCCAATTAGAAACGGGGTGCATACTGTATGTGGACTTATATAGAGTACATCATGTATAGACATAAAATACACATATAAACTATTGATAAAGAATATAAATGGTCTGCCTGCTTGACCAGTAACATATTTAAGAGCATCTGACATATTCAGCCACCCAATAAGTTTGGGGGAAAGCCTGTGCTTGATCCACCAAAGTTCTTCCAAAGAGGGCCTTCCAGCCTTGTGGAAACAGGCCTGATCTAGTTACCCACCGGGGAGATGATGGATTGACAGCTCACTAACGGGAAGGCGAGGAATCATGAGGTAAACAAGCCCAGAAGTGCATTAAATATGGAGGAGAAAAAGAAAACATGTTGGCTGGAGAGGAAGGGTGATGGTAACTGGACTGTGGTTTCTACTGTATGCATTAAACCTGACACTGTATTTTACATTCTCAGTCAGGGCCAACATGTCTCTAAACAAATGTGACTTGGCTATTTGGACTCTAATTGTTTTTCCAAATTTGGGGATAATGTTAAGATTGTATCTGTATCTTGAATCATGAATGCCACCATTTACAAATTGGACTCCAGATAGAGGGTTTTTTCCCCTCTTACCTACATTTGCGCCACTACTTCTACTAAGAAATGATCCATGGGAAGGCAAATCAACAAGGAAAGATCTTTGCCCTCCCAAATGCAGTATAAAAGCCTCTTTTGCTCTACTCCTCCCACAAGAAATGTTCACCTACATTAACTTTCCGATTGGTCCTTGATGGCAGCAATTTCGCCATGTAACAATCAGGTTCTGACAAATGAATATCTAACGTCCCCACTCGGATTGTGCTGTGACAAAAATGGAGACGGACAAATGAGATAATTTAAGCGACCGTAAAAGATGATTAACCAAATCCCAAAGCAGTCTTGGTTTTCCAAAGACAGGAAGGTCTATGTTACCTAAAGAGAAACTGCTGTAAAGTTTAGCCGTATAAATAAGAGGAAATTAATTAAATACAGGGCGGGCGGTTTGGCGCCATGGAAAGAATACACAATTTAGAGTCTCGCGCCAAGCAGCCAAATGGACAAAATGAAGGTGATCAGTCATATTTTGCTGCTTTTTGACATTAAGCATATGCTTTTTTTCTAAGGGGTCAGCTAAGCAATTTAGACAAATTGGACAAAATTGCTAAGGTAAACATAGGGAGAGGTCCCCTAATGTTTCGTTCACTCTCTTTTTCTTTCCCTCAGTCTCTTTTTAAGACAATATTGTGTTTAGTAAATCCCTTACCTGGATTTTCTGTGACGGTACAGTGGGACAAAATGACTGCCAGGGCTATCAGGGGCAAGACGTTGTCACCATCTACTAAGCCAACACAAATCTTGCCTTCGTAAATACTTAGTGCTCAAAATGCTGCGTGTGCGTGTGTATGTGAGTGCGCGTGCGTGCATGTGTGTTTGCGTGTGTGTGTGTGTGTGTGTGACACATGCCATAGACATAGCACTTAACGACATTGTCAACAACAGGTTTACTTAAATTATGGTACAGGTAAGAAGAATCCCTGCAGGATTGTGAAAAGTAACTTCATCATTGACAGTAAAATTATTAATACCTCCGTAAACACATAATCATAACCAGGATTCCATACTAACTTTTTTTTACACGGAGCACAGTGGCCCCTACCTTTAAAATTTAAATTTAAGCACTAAAATCGACTTGCAAAGTAAATATTCACATTTCCTCTCATTTTCACTGTGTTACTTGAACAATAAATGGCAACTGTCTACTCTAACCACCACTGTTTCTGTCCCTGTCGTCTGGAAGTCCTTTATATACACCTTAAAATGACGTCACATAACCGTCATAACATGTTATGTTATGACTGTTATTTATTACTCCTTCAGTATTTACTTACTAAACCACCAGCCTGTCAGCTGCTTAATCATTATCATTATCATCATACTGTATGTTGATTTCAAACATAGTCTGATTTAAAAGAGCGGTCCCCAAACACTGGGCCACGGCCCATTACCTGTCCATGGCCGGGGCCTAACCGGGCCATGGAGAACTTTCAGAAGCAATGTTAATGGAAAAACATCTGTCCTGCTTAAACAGGACAGTATACAACAGTATAAATTCAGTGGACAGGTTTATGAACGCAGGTGTATCCAACTTCTAGCACTACTGGATACGGCTATCATGTCTGAATTGAAAGAGTTGAAGCTAATATTCTTTGGTGAGCTACTCAACATCAGATGGCAAGCCACTGCTAACTCATGAGCTACCTGCTGGAGACCCCTGTGATAGCGTCATCTTAAAGCTGGATGCACTATGTGTTCAAGGATAGATAGATAGACTGATAGATAGATACTTTTTTCATCTCCAAGAGAAATTCACGTTTCGAGCAGCTCTCCAAAAATCATAATAAAGTCATAATAAACAATCAAGACAAGACAGGCAAGATAAGAAAAGGAAAATAATAAAATAGAATAAGAATAAATACATAAATAAATAATACAGAATGGTTCACTTCCAGTTTGTAGTGCAATAATAATAATACATAATAATAATTATACATGTACAGTAATAAGTCCAGGCCTGTCCATGTTTTTATTGCTCCCCATCGTTGTGTTGAAAAGCCGGGCAGTGATAGTAATCTGCCGCTGAAACTGCTCTTCTGTTGGGAGATGATGCTTGTGCATTGGATGATGCTGGTTGTCCACGATGGAAAGGAGCCTCCTCAGTGTCCTTTGCTCTGCCACAGATGTCAGACGGTCCAGCTCAGTGCCAATGACAGAGCCTGTCTTCCTCACCAGTTTGTTCAGGAGGGTGGCGTCCCTTTTCTTGAGGCTGCTCCCCCAGCACACTACTGCAAGCAACTTGGACACACAACCAATAATAAACGTCTCACTGGCCACAGATGGCCCCATGGGGGACACTTTGGACACCCCTGCTCTAAACTCTATGAAATGCCTCTGACAGTTATTAGACCTAAACACTGTTTTACACATTAAGAAATGATCACAGACATGCAGTATACTGTACTGTACTTACAAAGTGTGCTGTTACACAACAGTACAGCATTTTCGGTACAGCGTCTTCCCGCTGGAACATCTTGAGAGAACTGACTTTTAAAACAGCAACCCTTGCTGGATTCATAACTGCATCACTCTTTTTTCACCCTGCAGATAACGCCATCAAACCACCTTCTATTTAAGTTGGCATAAAAATATATATATATGTAAATATATATTTACAATTTAAATTTCCTTTTTTTTGGTAACAATTCAGCCTCTGTGCTCTACGTAGTGACACTCATTATGAATGGTCATAGTATTTCTAGTATAGTATTTCTACAACAACATATCTAATGTCGAACAAATGAAAGATTATGCTGCTGGTCCACTATATCCAAAGTTATAGTGGACCAGCAGGGGGTAAAATGTGTAAAGGAGGTAAATATTGTAGCTACATTACAAAAGCCTTGAAAGTAACTACAAAATCCATCCATCCATCCATCTTCTACACTGCCCGTCCTCACCAGGGTCCCGGCTCAGGCAGTGTTAAACCCATATCCCGATGTTGTGGGGTTTTTTTTTTGTTTTTTTTACCTACTAAAATGTCTTCATCTACGTGACAGCTTGAGTGTGGCAATGTTTGACAACTTTTATGCCACCTTATTAGTTGTATGTAAAATTAAAACAACACCTGCAGCGAGAAGAACATAAAACATTGAACCTGCCTTTAGGTGAGGAGTCCGTGAGTCTGTTTCAGTTTGTTGTCATCTATTTATCTAATGACTCCTTCACCGTTTAGACAGTGAGCTAGATTCTGTCCACTGCTATATGCCTAAAAAAGCACAGTGCTGCCATAACACTAATCACCTAATTGCCCTGCCCTGCCTCATTAGAAAACAAGCCCAACTGGAAAATCGCCTTAAGTGGCCTAAATTAATGAGACTTTCACATTGGATGCTGAGTCATCAGAGGCGTGAGTCAGAGTGACGTCACCACAAGGGAAACGGTTGCTCCATAAACTGTCATTGGGCATTTGAGTAGCAAGGAAGAGCCTGACCTTCTGACCATCATTAGACATTTCACACTATTTGAGATTACTTATGAGGCAGTGCAGGCTAGACAGCTGGAGCTAACCTGGTAAGAACTATAAATGTATGCTAATTGGTTCTAAACACATTTTCAAATTAGAAATAATATAAAGTGAATTGCTTTGTTCAATCTGTCCCCATCATTAAACCTTTAATAACTGCACAGGTCGTGTTTTAGTACCAATCTCACTTCCAAACAAGTAAAAAGAGAGATACCACTAAAATAAAGTGAAACTACTCACATTTTAAACACACATGACACACAATAGAAGATGTTTGCAAAGTCATACTGTCACCTAGTGGTGTTTTATAGGTGTTGGAATTATAAACTGCTCTGTAATGTACAGGGTCAGGCAAAATGATCTGACACATTTGTAGGTTAAATAAAAGGCAAATAAAGTAAAGAAACAAGAAAGTGTTTTTATTTTCAAAAAGTACATATAATGCCATTCTGTTTCATTCTGTTTTAAAAATTAAATCAGTCAAATGGGATCCATTATTGTCCACACACTCAATGTAGATCTAGTAGCTCTGAAGCTGGTATCCCATAACAAGATGGTGTTTCCAGCTGGTACGGGATCATGTCTGCCAAGATGGTAGTGCAAACGGAACGCTCGTTGTGTTGCAGTTACAGATTCGTTTGTTTTGATTAACGTTTCCACAATGAAAGCGCGATGCTCACCAGTCCAATTCATGGCAGCAACTGAAAAAGAAACAAAAAACAATGGCATTATAAAGAAACAAAGCAAAATGGCATTATATGTACTTTTCGAAAATAAAAACACTTTCTTGTTTCTTTACTTTATTTGCCTTTTATTTAACCTACAAATGTGTCAGATCATTTTGCCTGACCCTGTGTCATAAGTGTGTATGTATTTGATATTTATTTTACTGCTCATATTTTTTTCTGAGCCACAAGACCATTTGCCACCATGAATTTCTGATTTTATGGTCACGCTTTACTCTCTGCTATCATTGGCATCCTTCTGTGGCGGCATGACAGAAAACACAAACTGTGCACACATTCTCTGTTACAAACAGACACCGTCAAAAAAGGGAAGGAACAGATCCACTTTGAACTATTAGCTTCTCCGTGCCCCCTCTACCTATTTCGCTCACTCTAGCCAGTGCCTCCATCACCGTGTGCCCAGACAGACGAAAGCAATTCATGAATTAGATTTTGGTCAAGGCCTCCTAAAAGTAATGCCTGTAAGCCATATAACATGGTAATTTGTAGATGCTGGGTTATGGTACGTGGATATACCAATAACTGGTCCGACCTGGCTAACTGAGTGAAAATTTGGGTTTGGATGGAGACGAGGGGCTCTCTAAGGGGGGTGGGCGGGTTTAGTTCTATTGAGGGGGGGCTTAGGTGAAACAGAGTTTATTTAGAGGAAAACTGCATTTTTTTGGAATTTTGCCCATCATCCACAATCCTTATGTGAGACATGAACACACGTCGTTCTCTTTTCTGTGCGTTCTAAAGATATAAAAGCAGATAAAAAGAGGCAATTCATTACGGCACCTATGCTGCTATTAAACCGCTATTAAACCACCTCCAAAAAGGTTTTATGGGTTCATATACTGTATACTATATACTGCCTCCATGTAGTAACAGGTACATATATGATAAAATGTAATACTTACAGTATTTTGCCGTATGTTGGTCTGCCAGAAATTCCTTCCTGGGCGCATTGATTTCACAAAGCAACGTAGAAACAAACGCCTACACCTCGCATTAACTTTTCCAAACTCAAAAACAAAAACTCAGCAGCAGTGGCAGTAGCTCCAATATGTAGTGTTACCTTTTGGTAGTGGCCTGAGGCCTTGCGAGTGCGGCGCTGACGTTATGCGGGCGAGTGTGTGGAGAAGCTAGCTAGCCGCTGTGTTGTGGCACGGTGTCAATAGGCAAATTAACGTAGTTCGATCGGCGTAGCAATGTTAATAATAATAATAACAATGTTGCTGTAGCCTAGTCAATATGCACGTTGTTGGTGATTTTTGATGTTTTATTCAGAAGGCTTTATTGGTGGAATAAGTGTTTCTCATTATGCGCATTCTTAGCTGCATTTTTTTTTATCTGTTTTTATATCCTTAGAATACACAGAAAAGAGAAAGACATATGTGTTCATGTCTCACACAAGGATTGTGGATGATGGGCAAAATTCCAAAAAAAAGTGCAGTTTTCCTTTAATAATGCTGCTTGTTATTCCATAAGTGAACCGGGGGGAACATATAGGCTGTCACTGAGCAGGCACTGACAGCTTCGTGGACTGACACTCCATGTCTCTCCCATGAGGGACATGGCGAGACAACATGTATGTGAGTAGATGCATGTACATATGAACATGCAGATATGCAGTGAAACACACAGGGGATAATGAAAGCTCTCTTACACCCATTTAAAAGGATGATCTTATTCATTGACAGTATTTGTTGGTGTATATATCTGTTACAGGTTCATTTACTCGATTTTTTCTTAATTATGTGGTGCAAAACCTGCAGTATATTTCTGGACTTTTGTTATAGAAGCACAGTCCCAAACATGCTATTCCAAAATAAATCCAACAATGTGTTTAACCATTTTTTTAGATTGGCAGCACTAATGATAAGGTAAACCAAAGTAAATTAAGTCTTCTGTCCATTACCGTTGCATCGTGTCAGATTCCTGAGCATGATAAGTGCTGTGAGCAAATGAATAAAATAGGGGGAAAAGCATATAGTTCGAGGAGGCAGACATGGTTTTAGTCCACATTGAAGCGACTTTCCAATAGGTTTACATATTGTTTACATATTCTACAATGTCGGTGCCAAATTGGTACTTTTGAAATGGTGCCGGTGCTTAAACAGTGCGCAAATAGTTACTTTAAAAAAAGGCAAGCGCACAGATTTTGCCCAAAATAAATGCCTTTTTATTTTGTGATATACAAAATCAGCAGAATAGTCATTTAAATTTGCCAATACAGTCTTCCCTCGCCAAGTTTCGATTCGAATTTCGCGGCTTCACTCTATCACGGTTTTTCAAAAATATATTAGTTGGTAAATCATGCTGTTTCGTGGTTGAATAGGGACTATTATTATTATTATTATGATTAAATTGAATGGTGTATGGAAGCTTGCTACATACAAGAGCAAAATGAAGTTACTTACATAGTGATACTTTTGAGGGTTTCGACCTGACTGTCGTCTGTGCAAGTGGAAAACTAAAGGGAATAAAAGCACCCTGCACTAGAGTGATTTACAGTCTACAAATTTGAAACAATTTCCATATGAATGAATGAATCTGTGAATGAATGAGGTTCACCCATCTCCGCCCTGTGCACGTGTTCTTTTGCAGCCATTACGCTCCATCTTTGAAGCATCCTGTGATTTAGCTCATCAATGGAGGCGAAGGAAGGCAAAGTCCTTTCCCATTGACAAGTTGAATTCATTTTCCCAGGGGACAAGGCTTCTTTCATACCACTTCCATTTATATTTGTCTGTTTTCTACAAAAAGAGAGTTGGCGACGATTGCCCTGCTATTCTACTTGCAGAGGTCAAAGTTCAGGTGTTGTTCAGTTTGCCATGTTAGAGAGGAGGAGGAAGAGAAAAGGTACAGGAAGTGAAGGGGTCAGCACAAGAAAGACGGGCAATGTTTGGATGAACGCAGCAACGAACAATTAGACAAATGACCTTGAACTCTGTAATAAAAGAGGGGAAACAAGCTCCTTATTCATGAATGACAGATGTACCACCCTAGGCGTTTGTGTATATATTACACACAGTGGAACCTTGGTTTGCATCATTAATCCGCTCCAAACGCTCTGACTGTAAATCGAAACGTATAGAAACCGAATCCATTTTTTTCCATGAGAAATGATGTAATTCTTAACATCACATTTCCAGTAACATCACATTTAACATCACTTTTACCTTAACTGAAGACTAGCAAACACAGAGTTGAGTTTAGGGAGGAGAAGAGACGGAAGAGCCAAGAGCACGCTGTTCCATTCGAGTCTGTTACAAATGTAACTTTAAGGAGTGGACGATCACAGCTGTGTATCTGCTCACTTGAACTTG
The DNA here is from genome assembly GCF_027744805.1 of Dunckerocampus dactyliophorus. Classification (NCBI taxonomy): domain Eukaryota; kingdom Metazoa; phylum Chordata; class Actinopteri; order Syngnathiformes; family Syngnathidae; genus Dunckerocampus; species Dunckerocampus dactyliophorus. The sequence continues at coordinate 39,611,566 of NC_072820.1, forward strand.
ATTGTAAACTTCAGCAGCAGGTATAACCATCATTACTAGGGGTGTCATCGAATAGTCTACTGTTCAACAATTCAATTCGGAGAAGTCTGATTCGACTATATGGCCTTTGAATAATATAAAGAACAACAAAATGTCAACTATGGACAAAATCCAACAAATCACATTTGACTATGAAAACCTTGAGTTGAAGACAGCCCTAATCATTACACACACTGGCCCGGCTCACTACCTGTTATGTGCCTTCCGTAAAGCATTCCCCCTACAACCTGCGTTAACTAGCAAAGCATTACAATCTTATTGTAAGAGGCTCCACTTTTGTATTTTGCGATGTCTTATTTTTTAAATTCAGTAACGTTTCTCACCTTCTTGGTCAAAGTTCTGGTGCTTGAACTGTTTTTGCAGACCTCCTAAACAAAAAAAAATGCAGAGAAATACGCAGTGTGCTTGAACGCCTCATCAGTGCACGGCGCAGTGCCTGAAAGAAGGAAGAAAAGAGACAGATACGGAGTTGTCCATTGTTCTGTGTGCGTTCTATGAACAAATAAGCCACCCACATAATAAAGATGATGAAAGGACTCCTGTGGATGTTTTGTTTGGCCACTCGACTAGTTTGTTAGAAGCACTGTTTGGTCGTACAATAAGTGAGATAGTGTATGAAAATTGAGACATATTTGTGGCAATAATTCTAGTCAAAAACTGGGGTATACCACATCCGAGTTGCAGGAATGCAACACTTTAACTAATCAACAGCATTTATTGTCAATATAATTTGTATAATTTTTGCTCAAATTGAGTATAAATTTGCCATATATCTAATGAGAGCCAGCACAGCTCAACATCACAACATGTGCAAATATTTTTCATATATATTTTGTGTATACTGTACAGTATTACCGCAATAGATACCAAATAAAGTGTTTAAATGAAGTGAGACTACAGCAGAACCTCTTGAAACTGATTTCTCACTGAAAATGATGTAAACAGAACTGAATAATAAAGAGGCCTTGTGTTATGTCATGCACGATGACAGTTCAAAAGGTTTTGTGCGACTGTAGAGGTATATTTTTATCCAAAATGTTGTTTTTACATCAGTGACTGATGTTAGCATGAGTTGAAATACATCTAATACATCTGATTCAAATATATATCTAGTTTACCGTATATTGATTGATAAACCGAATATCATCAATTGCTAATAATGCCATATTTTGATGTTTTTTTGCATCAGCAGTCGAAGAATTCAAATGGCAATGGTGATTATCATGTTAAACATAATTTTGCTTTTGTGCCAGAAGCTTTACATTACCATGTATTATGGGATTATAGGCCGTTTCCATTGCAATAGCACTTTCCCACACACTCCCTTTTTCCCTTTCCAGCTTTAGGAAGTCCCTTGCCAAGCCACTATAGTGGTGGAAAGCCTTCACTTCCCATCACAGCTACATGTATACCCATCTATTTCTATATGTCTTGGCTACTATACTATATTGTATCTATAGTTTTGTGGCCTGATTGCAAGCTTAGTATTTGTGTCACTCTTGGTATTTTTGCCATTGGTCACCAGCCGACATGGTTGTGCGGTTGCATGGCGGCGACAGCTTTAAAGAGAAGCGCCACAACTTCTGCAACAGAAGAGGAACACGCAGCCAAAACACACCCACACATTTGTTAAAGGGTGGACTGCTTGATGGAAGATGCAACAATTAAAGCTGAAAGGAGGAATAACAGAACACAATGGTTTATTATCTGGTTTTCCCTGGCTTTTCAGTTTTTCCACAAGCGTTTCTTTCTTAATGGTTTTGCTATGGCCACCCTATGTGTGGGATTTACTTGGAATCTGCAGATTTGAAAAAAAGAATCGCTTCTGATGTGAACAAGTCAAGCAGAATGGTGAGGAGCTCTTCCATGCTGTGCGCAGTGGAAGTGTAGAGGGATGCAGACACGGGTGCGTAAACATGCCCTGTTGAAATAAGAACTGATCGCACACACACACACACACACACACTGCTTTATGTGGTCTGTAAAGGAATGCCGAACAGAACCACAAATGGACCAAGACACACAGCCAGACAACGTTAAACTCAACAGACTGCTTCCTGCTCTTTAGCTTTTTCTTCATTGTTCTTGGCTTCTTTCTCATCATCATCTGTACCTGTTTTTGTAACGCTTCTTTTTTATTGACATTATCATTATCACTAACATTCTCATCGCTGTACATTTTGGGGTCATCGTACTTAAGATGTTGCTCTTGTACTTGTTATACATGACTTTGACAGCTTGGAAACATACAGTACTTGTAACTTTTAGCTCCTGGAAAAGTACCAGTCTGGTACCTTGGAGTCCAATAATTAGCTGTAAGGGGGACATTAGTACAGAGCAGCGGTACTGAAATATAAATCTTAAAGGTCCACAAGACAATTTCATTGAGTTAAAGGACCATTTATTATATTTGGTCAAAGCACAAGCCATTATTCAGTTTTATTAAAAACAAAAAGTACCTTTCATTAAAAAAAAACAAAAAAACAGCCAAGATATTTTTTGACAGTTTCACATCAATCCAGAAAAATACTCAAACAAAACAAAACCTCTGTGAAGAATACAAAACAAATATATCGGGAGTGGTAGTTACAGAACCTTTTTCTTTTTAAATACTGTATAAAAGGACAATGGGACATATACAAATAAAAGGACAACCAAAAGAAAGGGGGAGGAACAATACCATATTGCTGTAATATTTGAGTGAATTTGAGAACTCTCAGTCAGCTACAGCTGCTATTCAAGTAAAGAATAAATGTTATGTAAGTGCAAGTTATTTTGGATATTTGCGTAATTAGTTGGTCAAAATCTGACATTTGCTGGCTAAAGTAAGCTCTTACAATGGAGTAGTCTCACATTCAGCTGCGGTCCGCACCTGGCCCACGGGCCACCTATTGAAAGCCAATAGTATAGCATTACCTTGAAGGACACAAAAAGACTCCTACTCTACCCCTACTTTTTACAGTGATTAAAATCCGTTGAACTTAGCAACAAATAACTACTGATTGCAATCAGTTTTCTCATATTTCCTTCATTTAAAAGCACAACATTTAAAAGCGTTACAGTTGTTGCTGTAATTTAAAGCAACTGTACCGTAAAAATATGTCAAACTAGTAGAACAAACTTCACCTCAACCAGCGCTGCTATCTTGAAGGTACATCAACAGGGTTCTTGCTTCACTAAAGGATAATAGTTCCTGCTGTGTATTAGTTCATCGACCCCTGTAGAATGCAATGTGTGCTTATGTCACTTGTCTTCAAATGACACCATTGTAAAATTGTCTTCATAATTAATTTAAATGCAATGACATACTGTACAACTCAGGAATTAAGTGTAAATGATTAAAAATAGGAATAAAATTCCCAGCAAATTCTCAGAAAAACTGTACGTCCAATATTTTCGGCTGATAATGTCACTTTTACACCTGGTATACACTTGGTATAGGTATCACGCCACTGTGACGTAGTTCGTACCGGTAAGAAAAAAGCTTATTTTCTCTCGGAAAGAATTTATTTCCCACTGACAGAAAAATATGTTACACAAGGTGCAAGAAACAGACCGAGTAAATACTTTTACAGTTGACCACCTCTAAACAAACATCTAAGTACAAATCGTGCACTTAAAAATGATGATTATTGGCTCAAAAATCAGGATGTACTTTTCCCCTTTTGTATCCTCTTTCTTCCCACCCTCTGTGATTTATTGCAACCACCCCTCCCTACCGCGTCCTCTTCTCGGTGTGGCTGTAACTTTGCAAACGCTCATCAGCGCTTGTGCAGTGCCAACAGCTCCTCCTGACACAGGAGCCAGGACAAACTGAGAGTGTGAAAGCTCTCATTTATCACCGGGGCACCACAGGGCTGTGAGCCCAGTCCAAGCTGTAGTCATGGGCAGCCTACGGTAAACAGAGTACAGGGAAAAAAGGAAGAAAAAGGGGGAGGAAGATCTTAAGATGCAGGGCATGATGCCAAATAGGGTGGACAGTTTATGTTAGGTGGGGCTGGTGGGGTGAGCTGGTTGTACCCAGGAGCATCAAGCTGAATGAAGAAGAAACATGGCCATGGCTTTTGCTTTAACACACGAGGCAATCCATACCAGGCACTTATTGCACATTTATACTGTTAAGGGTCATGGATGAGCTGGAATATCTCCCAGCTGACCTGCACAGGGAAGGCAGGGGGCACCATTGCTTATTTGACATTCAGTGGCTGTTTGTGCCCTGTGATTGGCTGGCGTCCAGTTGCAACTCACCCGAAGTCAGCTGGGATAGGCTCCAGCTCACCAGCGACCATTATGATGGCACACGAATGGAGGGCTGGATAGTCCCACAGTTGGAAAATCCAGTTAACAAGAGACGTCATCAACATCACCACTTGTTAGTGCTTGCTTTATATTAATTTAAAAGGGGACCGACATAGAATACATACAATGTTAATATAAATTGTCTTACGATGGTGAATCATTGACTGGAATGGATTTCTTTCTGTTACCTTAATTTCCGGACTATAAACTGCTACTTTTTTCACACGCTTTGAACCCTGCGGCTTAAACAATGATGCAGCTAATTTGTGGCTCAAAGAACTACAGTTCCCATGGAGCTTAGAGTGTCAAAACAGAAAGTAGTGTTGAAGATAATATCACATGTTTTGAAGTCTTATGTAGAAATTGTGTTTCGATCTGACCAATCTTAAGTAAGTTTGATCAAGTGTTGAATTACCACGGCTTCTGCTTGGACAGCGGCAGCAGTTAAACTCGGATGAAAAAAAAGCATCTCACATCTCATTACCGGCGTTAACGAGTGATGCTGGGAACATCTAGTGTACGTAGGATTGCAATGTTTTAAGTGTGTCTCTCTGGGTATATCCGCATATATTCCATGTTACATGGACACCTGCAGATTACAGGCAAGTGCAGCCTATGTATGTACAACCTTTTTTTCCTCTTTAAATTTGGTGGTTCCGGCTCATATTCAGGTACGCTCAATAGTCTGGAATTTATGAATTTATTTCCTATGAAAAAGATGTTTTAAAATAGAAATAAATCAGTGATCAACTACAATTCCAGAACTCATTGTGGTCAACCTTAGAGAGTGCACTTCGCAACTATTTTCCTGCTTTGACACGCATAATCCAGTAGTTTATTTTAGTTTGCTTAATTCGTCATTACTGAAAGTAACGCCTCCCCACAACTGTTACATGCATTTGAGTGCACTATGCATTTTTTGCAATTCCCCTGTTGAGTGTTGTAATGGTTACCAAAGTAAATGGTCCATGCGGTACTACATTGCTAGCTTCCTGAAATATTAATGAGTCATATACAAAGGCAATTTTAAGTCTTTGCAGTGGCACTGAGTTGAAATATGATACACATTTATTATAGTACACATTTATTATAGTATTGTATTACTTGTCACTGAGAAAGAAAATGTCATGTAGAAATAGAAAACCCCAAAACCCAAACTGTCTGTGTTTAGATTTGACATGGATATTGCTTGACAGACAGTGCACATAAATTATGGGATATTTTTTCTCTCTCTTCAGCACAAACCAGTCCTCATTAAAGAACATCATGTTATGTGGTTGGGTTTGTTTGCTCTGCAGTTTACACACTAAACACAGTTGCCAGGCAGTGGAGGTGCAGATCAATAGCAGGCAGTGGAATATGTTAATTCCCATGTCAATTATGGTCGAGGGTGTGTTGCAGTGACGTACTGTAGAGCTTTGCTTTGAAAAATGTGGGTCTGATTATGCATCGACTTGCTGTTTGCCAAACAACTGTGGGTAGGAGAACAAAACGGCAAATCAGTTTACTTCACAAGGAGCTCACACCAAAAATCACCATCTCCGAGATAGTTGTACTTTCTTCTCCATTTGGTACCAAACATCATTTCCACCCCCTTTTGAAACATTTAATGTCCATACATGATTGAGTAGCATTTTCCAACTTCCCATTCCCACATTGAATAGCTTTACATAATAAGACACGCTTTTTATTCTCAATCTTTATGTTACAGTCAGTTCCCAAAGTAACTGTGACACTTGTGTGACTACGCATTGGAAAACAAGAGAATACCATTTCATTGGGGCCATCTACTGTACACTAATCTAGAAAAATACAGCATACAGTGTGCCCAAGGATGCTTTCTGAAGTACTAGTATTTACCATCATCTCTCTCTCATTTATTTTACTGCCTTGTATAATGAAGCTGATGATAAACAATTGGCCGCACAGTCAGGAGATCTGGAAAATCTGGGTTCGAATCTCCCTTGGACAGTTCTGTGTGGACTTTGCATGTTCTCCCAGTTTGTGGTTTTCTTACGGCTACTCCGGTTTCCTCCCACATTCCAAAAACATGCATGTTAGGTTAATTGGTGACTCTAAATTGTCCATAGGTATGAATGTGAGTGGGAAAGGTTGTTTGTCTATATGTGCCCTGCCATTGGCAGGCATCCAGTCCAGGGTGCCTGCCGCTCAAAAGTCAGCTGGGATAGGCTCCAGCATACCCCCGTGACCCAAATGAGGATTAAGCGGCATAGAAAATTGATAAATGATAAAATACCTAACGTTTAATTAAAGTTATATGTGGAAAATATGGCCCAAGTGTAGACAGGATTTTTTAAAAGGTAAAAGGTGTGTCATCTTATATTTGGAGTATCGACATTTATTCATGCAAACCTAAATTCTAAAAATTATGATACCATTTTTTATTGCAATTTGCAAGTTTTTATTTCACTAATGTTGAAAACATGGTTTAAAAAAGATATTTTTTCTCTTTGATCTTGTCCTAAATACATATAGACGGGTGATGAAAATATATTTGGGTTTGTCTTATATCGGGTCAATACGGTATCTACTCCATAGAGTTATCTGGAAGGACGTCATCACTCTGCAGGAACTTTAAGGCACTTCTTTAGTTTACTACAATATACGATGCAATTGTGTAATTTCATTGATTCATCCTAACTTATATCTAAATTTACACTGCAGGTCTAGTGCTCATTTTTGATTCAGTAGTCCCCTTGTCTTTTTTATTTTTATTTTCGACTTTATGTATTTTGACTCATATCCAGTATCTGTTGTTTTGCATTTATTAGAAACCTAAAGCCATGCATGTATGGAACAACTAATCAACTTTTTACAGCGGGAACACAGAAGTGAAGATACTAATTCAATAACAGAAATATCAAATATTACGTCAGGAGTCAATTTACCATGATCAGCCACTCAAATTTCATTGACATTCGGCACTGGACTACACGACCTTGGCTGTTGTTCATTTAGCTAGTAATCATCACGAGGAGGTTAGGTTCCAAAAAATACCCGTGTTAAGTGAAATCCGTGTAGTTGAAGGTTTTTTTTTCAGTTTTTTATATATCTTTTTTCGTTCATTATATATTTTTTAGTTTACAGGGTATGTTTTTTTCTTTTAGAGTATATGTTTTTTCATTTACAGGATGTTTTTTTGTTTATTATATATGTTTTAAGGTTGTAAAACCCATCACCACATACTTTAGACACTTTTCTCAGACATGAGAAAATATATACAGGTATGTTGCGGAGCACGCCTTGGTCCATGGGCTGAATCAGCGATGTAGTGTTTCCAAAATAAGCCTGTCTCATCCATATTAAAAACTTGTTCAGGCTTATGTCCCCCTTGCTCGATGAGGACTTTGAATTTGTTCATGTATGTTATTTTCCTCCTTCTTTATGGTACAAACCGAAGATTCATTTATTTGGTAATGGCGTCCTACAGCTACGTAAGTTCTACCTTCCTTCAGCATGCAAGGACTTTTTGTGCAATTTTCCTCTGGCTTTTGGGTGCAACTGCAGGTGCCGTTGTCGGTGCAGAGCGTTTAGTCGACATTGTGAGTTTTGTCAGAGAGAAAACTTGCAAACATATAGCACTAAAGAGCCACTGCTAGCGATTAAACAATTATGTAAATTAGACAAGCTAAACGCATTCTGTACTGTATAGGACACAGGAGGAGATTAATTGATGGTCTATAGCCCCTTAGCCAATCGGGACGCAGAAGACAACGTGTTTATACTGTGAGGGTTTGTATGACAGTTGTCTGGATCCCAGTATGCAGAGGCGTACACGAGTTATGAGAGAAAGAGTCTTTTAATACTGGTGTAAACAGCTCAGGAACAAAAAACTACGATGCCACGGAAAAGAAAAGGGCATCGCGGAAAAATGGAATAAGATATACTGTAACTGAAAAATATACCAAAGCTGGTCAGGCGGAGCTACCACAAAGCCGTGAGGAAAAACCAGGCGGGACTGGATGGCCGACGGCAGCAGCACGGATCTTGGCTTGGAGGTTCTGCCACGAGGAATCACCGAGTGCCATCCAGTCGCCACAGGTGAGCTTAAAAAAGGAGTGACCGACAATGAGGCACAGCTGTGCCTGTTCTGTAGCTCCGCCCAACTAGAGATCACCTGGGTCTGTGTGATGACACAAAAGCAGAAAATGAACAAGTGAAAGGAAATAAGCCACAAATAATAACCTGTACCCAAAATGTAAAACTAGTGTCTACGCCAGGCGTGACAGTATTCCCCCCCCTCATTCAATGGACGCCCCCTGGTGGACCACCTGGTTTGTCTGGGAACCTACGGTAAAAATCAGAAATGAGGTTATTGTCGAGAATAAGCGGCCGGGATATCCATGAACGGTCTTCGGGACCATAACCCTCCCAGTCCACCAGAAACTGCACACCCCTGCCTCGTCTCCTGGCGTCCAGGATCTCCTTGACGGTGTAGGCAAGATGACCATCCACAAGCCGGGGAGGTGGGGGGGTCGCCAATGGGGGGCTCAGAGTACTGGAGACCACTGGCTTCAGACGGGAAACATGGTGGACCAGATGAATCTTGAGAGAAGGGGGAAGTTTTAGGCGAGCCGTCACCGGATTGATCATCCGCTCTACCTCATAGGGACCAATAAATCTGGGCGCTAGCTTCTTAGTCTCTCCTGCCAGGGAGACATCCCGAGATGACAGCCATACCTTCTGGCCGGGCTTGTAGGCGGGGGCTGGTTTGCGGTGGCGGTTGGCGAGCCTCTGATTACGCTTGGCTGTACGGGATAGAGCGGCCCTGGTACTGCGCCAGACGCGATGGGCACGGCGAAGGAATGCGGCCAGCGAGGGTACAGTGCAATCGGCCTCTTGGGAGGGAAAAATGGGGGGCTGAAAGCCGTGCACCACATGAAAGGGGGAAAGGCCTGTCGCAGAACAAATGAGGGTGTTGTGGGCGTACTCTACCCATGGGAGATACGTGGACCACGAAGAAGGACGCTGCTGGCACACACACCTCAGTGCTGCCCCCAAGTCCTGGTTGGCGCGCTCCGATTGTCCGTTGGATTGGGGATGGTAGCCAGATGATAAACTTGCAGATGCACCCAGAGACTTGCAAAAGGCTTTCCATGTGGCAGAGGAAAATTGAGGGCCCCTGTCCGACACCACGTCCTGAGGGATGCCATGAAGGCGCACCACATGCTGAATGAGTAACTTGGCTGTCTCTATGGAGGAAGGGAGCTTGCGGAGGGGTATGAAGTGTGTGAACTTGGAAAATCTATCCACAATAGTGAGTATAACAGTGAATCCTCTTGAGGAGGGCAGACCGGTGACAAAATCCAAAGAGATGTGAGACCAAGGGCGAGACGGGATAGGGAGGGGGTGGAGCAGTCCTGCTGGCGCCTGATGGGACGACTTGCCTCGTGCACAGTTGTAGCAAGCCGCCACAAAGCTCTTGGTGTCCGCATGAAGGGTTGGCCACCAAAAACGTTGAGCGACAAGAAACGCCGTACGTCGGGCCCCTGGGTGACAAGCGATCTTAGAGCAATGAGCCCAGACCAGGACCTCTGAGCGAAGGGGTCTTGGGACAAAGAGGCGGCCAGGCGGACAACCACTTTGAGGAGAAGAATCCTTGGAGGCTTCTGCCACCCGTCTCTCGATCTCCCACCGGAGGGCCCCCAGAATCCGAGACTGGGGGAGGATAGTCTCTGACTTCGGCCCCTCCACTGCCGGGGAATACATCCTGGATAATGCATCAGGTTTTCCATTGAGGGAACCAGGGCGGAACGTGATGCAAAAATCAAACCTCGTGAGGAAGAGGGCCCACCGCGCTTGGCGAGGGTTAAGGCGCTGGGCAGAACGGATGTAGGAGAGGTTACGATGGTCCGTGTAAATCACAAAGGGGTGAGCCGCCCCCTCCAGCCAATGTCTCCACTCTTGGAGAGCGAGTATGACTGCCAGAAGTTCTCGGTTGCCAATGTCATAATTCCTCTCTGCTGGTGAGAGGCGTCGAGAGAAAAAGGCACAGGGGTGCAGTTTCTGATCCGCTGTGGACCGCTGGGAGAGCACGGCCCCGACTCCGGTGTCAGATGCATCTACCTCAACAAAAAAGGGGAGAGTAGGGTTAGGATGAACAAGCACCGGAGCGGAAATAAAAAAATGTTTAAGGCGCCGAAAGGCTCGGTCTGCCTCCAGCGACCAACAAAAGGGAACTTTAGATGATGTGAGCTTATTCAGAGGTTCCGCCACCTTGCTGAAATCCCGTATAAAACGCCGGTAAAAATTGGCAAAACCCAGGAACCTCTGCAACAGCTTCCTTGATGTAGGAATGGGCCAGAGGGCCACAGCCTGGATCTTGGCTGGGTCAGGTCTGAGTTGCCCTTTTTCCACAATGAAACCCAAAAACGACACCGAAGACATGTGAAAAGTACACTTCTGGGGTTTAACGTACAACTTATTCTCTAGCAGTCTTTGAAGGACTATACTGACGTGCTGCCTGTGTTGTTGCGTGGAACGAGAAAAAATAAGGATGTCGTCTAAATAAACAAACACGAACCGGCCGATCATATCACGTAGAACGTCATTGATCAGACACTGAAACACCGCAGGAGCATTAGTGAGACCGAAGGGCATGACGCAATACTCAAAATGCCCTAACGGTGTGTTGAAGGCAGTCTTCCATTCATCCCCTCTCCGTACCCGCACCAAATGATAGGCGTTGCGTAGGTCGAGCTTAGTAAATATGACCGCGTCATGAAGCGGCGTAAAAGCGGAATCGATGAGGGGCAGAGGATATTTATTACGGACCGTAATTTTATTGAGGGCGCGGAAATCTATACACGGACGTAGAGTACCGTCTTTCTTTTTAACGAAGAAGAACCCAGCTGCAAGCGGAGAGGAAGAAGGACGGATATGACCCGCAGCCAGGGAGGATGAGATATATTCCTCCAGTGCATGTTGTTCAGGTTGTGAAATATTGTACAAACGGGAGAAGGGGAGAGGAGATCCCGGCAACAAATCAATGGCGCAGTCGTATGGACGATGGGGGGGAAGAGAAAATGCTTTGATCTTGCAAAAAACCTCACTAATATGATGGTATTCTCTGGGTACAGATGACATATCGGGAGGAGTACAGGTGGAAGGTTTAACAGCACTGACCGGGGAAGAGGCAGCCCGGAGACAATGACTATGACAAAAGGTGGACCAATTAGAAATTTTAAGAATAGACCAATCTATAGTAGGATTATGCCGCTGCAGCCAGGGCAACCCAAGCACCAACGGGGCTGAACGAGACGGAATAACAAAAAACTTAATTACCTCGTGGTGGTTACCCGCAAGCAGCAACGAGACCGCGTGTGTCTGGTGGGAAATACTCGCCAGGTGGCGCCCATCAAGAGAACGGACATTCTTAACATTATCCATCTTAGAAACTGGAATATTCATAGAATTAATCAGTCCACAATCAATAAAATTTTCATCAGCCCCCGAGTCAATAAGTGCCCGTACAGGACACGTTCCCCCCGGCCAAGAAAGAGTACCTTCTATTTGGAGACGTCCCACCATGGATGACGAAGCCGAGGCCTGAGTGAGAGGGAGGGGTCCTCCTCCCCTAGGCGTATCCCCAGTGGACGACGAACGACGTCTTGTGGGCCGGGCTGGGCAGGTTGCGATGTTGTGGCCCGCCTCCCCGCAGTAGAGGCATAGGTGCAACCTTCGGCGACGGCTCCTCTCCGCCGCCGACAGACGACTACCTCCGAGTTGCATGGGCACCACCCCCTCGGCGTCTTCTAGTGGCGTTCCGGCGCTGGAGGGTGGAAGCAGCGGGTTCGAACGAAGACCAAGCTGTGGAGCCGAATCAAGCCGGGGTGGTGGAAGAGGCTCCGCTTTCCGCTGTGCGCTGCGCTCCCGCAGGCGGTTGTCGAGGCGGATGGAGAGTGAGATGAGATCCTCCAAGGAGCGGGTCTCATCCCGAGCGGCCAATTCATCCTGGAGGCGAGCGTTGAGACTGGCCAGGTAGACACACCGCAGAGCCTTCTCATTCCAGCCGCTTTCTGCTGCCAAGATCCGGAAGGAGATTGAGTGATCCGCCACGGACGCGGCGCCTTGACGTATGGTAAGGAGGCGGCCGCCAGCCTCGCGTTCCCTTACGGGGTGATCAAACACACTCCGGAATTCTGCCGTGAAGAGAGGTAAGCTGGAGCACAGTTCCGGTTTGCTTTCGCACATCGCCATGGCCCAACTGGCGGCACGACCGGAGAGCAAGCTGAGCATATATGCCACTTTAGAGGAGTCCGTGGCGTACGTGTGGGGCTGTTGGGCGAAGATCAAGGAGCACTGGTGTATGAAGAGCTGACACTGGCCAAAGTCGCCGCCATACCTTGCTGGGTGTGGAATTCTGGGCTCACGGAAAGCGAAATGGGAGGATACAGCAAGTGTATCGCTTGCTGCTGCGGGCTGCGTTGGTTCAGCAGCCGCTGTCTGCGGGGCTCCCGTGATACTTGCGTGCAGCTCGCGCACCAGCGTGGTCAAGTCACTCAACGTTTGCTCGTGGGCACTAATGCGCTGGCCATGAGCCCGAAGAGCCATCTGGACCTGACTCTCCTCTGCGGGATCCATACTTATTGACTCGGTGATTCTGTGAGGGTTTGTATGACAGTTGTCTGGATCCCAGTATGCAGAGGCGTACACGAGTTATGAGAGAAAGAGTCTTTTAATACTGGTGTAAACAGCTCAGGAACAAAAAACTACGATGCCACGGAAAAGAAAAGGGCATCGCGGAAAAATGGAATAAGATATACTGTAACTGAAAAATATACCAAAGCTGGTCAGGCGGAGCTACCACAAAGCCGTGAGGAAAAACCAGGCGGGACTGGATGGCCGACGGCAGCAGCACGGATCTTGGCTTGGAGGTTCTGCCACGAGGAATCACCGAGTGCCATCCAGTCGCCACAGGTGAGCTTAAAAAAGGAGTGACCGACAATGAGGCACAGCTGTGCCTGTTCTGTAGCTCCGCCCAACTAGAGATCACCTGGGTCTGTGTGATGACACAAAAGCAGAAAATGAACAAGTGAAAGGAAATAAGCCACAAATAATAACCTGTACCCAAAATGTAAAACTAGTGTCTACGCCAGGCGTGACATATACACTGTAAAAAAAAAAAAAAGCTTGCTACGCTGTAAAAAAATGCACACAAAAAAATCTGGGTAATAGCGAAGCCGCGTAAAGTGAACCACGTTATAGCGAGGGAACACTGAATAAGCTTATGTGACTGATATCCAGACAAAATGGGTCTATGCTTCGACTGTAGTTTGGATTCAGAATGGGTGGGATGGGAACTTCCTATTTCGTAGAAGAGTATTATAGTAAAGTAGTCATTCATTAGAAAAAAAAAACATTTGCTCTTGTTGTCACTGAAAATGTCTTAATATTTTTACAAAACAATGTGCAGTCATTAAAAATGTTAACAGATCATGGGAATGTTGCAGTAACGTAAGGAACTGTGTAAAATGTTCAACACTAGTGCATAGAAAATATCCCTCGTGTGTTCAATGTCATCTTTTTTTTAACCATATTGACGCGCAAAGAGTGAAGGAAGGAAAGCAAAACATTTTCCGCAACATTTCAAAGTCCCAGCCCAATGAGGGGGGAGAAAACCTTAGCGTTCCCAAATGTGACAAATGTAATTGCGTGCAATTATTGGGATTCCCTCTAAATTACTCCCAAAAAGCTTTGTCCCTTTTTTTTCTTATGACCTCAGCATGTGGGTACAGAGGTGGAAGACTATTACAAAATAGTAGTAAGACATGGCGGCTAAAGTGCCCTCTAGAAATATTGGAACAGTGGGGTCAATTTCTTTATTTTTGCTGCAGAATGAAGACATTTGGGTTTGATATCAAAAGAGGAGACCTGAGAGTAACATTTCAGCTTTTATTTCTAGGTATTTACGTTTGGATCGGACACACAACTTAGAAGATAGCACCTTTAGTTTGAACCCACCCATTTTTCATGAGCTAAAGTATTAGAACATGTGACTGACAGGTGTGTTTTGTTGCCAGGTGTGTCCTATTACATTACTTATACACTCATTAAATAGCGCTGAAAGTCTGCATTGAGTTTCAGATTGGATAGGATAGGTTTTGCCTGTGTAGACTGCATTTGGAGGCAACAACATAAAACCGAAAGAGAGTAAAGAAAATGGTGAGCGCTGTAAAGAAAGACCCTAAAACAACTGTTAGTGACATCAGCAACAAGCTGCAGAGGACAGGAGTGAAAGTATCACTAACTACTGTTCATAGAAGACTTCATGAATAAAAGTACCGTACAATGGCTATCGGAAGCCAGAAAATGTGGATCGAGACATCCCTAGTTTACACTGAATGCTTCATGTTACAATTCACAATTCCACATGCCCGAAAAGGAGTAGGAAGAAGCTGAGTTTACTTAACGTTACCCCCTCTCCTTATCATAGTAATTGGTAATGCATGTTTGCTTCCTGTATTCAACATACACTAATTCACTGTATAACTATTGTTACATATAATCAAAGCAGATAATTTAAGTATTATTATTATTAATATTATTGCTATTATTATTATTACTATAATCACTATTATCATTACTGTTTTTTAAACAAAAAAAATTATTCCTTTTTCCCTTGTTGTTATCCAAATCCACTTCCTGCTGTCTTTGGTGTTGTACGTGAGTGTCGTTGAATGTAGATACTTGGCTTCCTAATTCCATTACCTCAAAAGCCAAACTGTTATTGAATGCAATCCTTCTAACTGCATGGTTCTTTCTTTGTGGGTTGTATCCTCCATTTTCCTTGTTGTCATGGTGATGTGCTCTTTAGTATGTATCTAGATCGTAGATATTTTGGCCTCTTAAGGTTAGAAGAAATACATTTGAGGCTAACTGGCAGCTATCGCAATATGAAATGTATTGAAACCCTGCACATCACCCTGCAACCAGTGCTTCTCAGATAGTGGGGCGGCCCCCCTAGTGAAGTCTCAAGGGGACGTGAGCGACAGGGAGGACTTTTACTGTTAACTGTTGTAGCTGACATTGCAATTTGCCTGAATTTGTCACACAATTCCTCTTTTTGCTTACCTTTGAGTAAGAGCTCTGCGGCAGAAGCACTCCACAACTCTCCCATGAGCAAAAAATGTTTTGTTTTGCTCCAATATTCATAAATTTCGTAGTGAAGACTCATTTACACGTTGCTGTGCTGTAATTGAACGTGCTTAATGTGGTTCTCATTTGGTTCTAATATGGTTCTTATTTGAAGATTAAGATGCATGGAAAATTGATAGATATTTCTCATTCGCTCGCAAAGTAAACAAACAATTTCATTGGCTCATTTTGAGTGACGTCACTGCATTTGCTGTCATCGTAATAACTTAATTAATTATGCCCGCCAACTGCCCTTCGATCGGGCCGCGAGCATGATTATATATTATTATTACGGATGAGCGAGTACACCGCTATCTGTATCTGTACCCATCTAAATGATCTGTATCTGTACTTGGAATGCGCGGGGCATAAACAGAAAGTGGGCGTGGTTTAAATGGAAATGGGTGGGGCTTAAATCGGTCCATTATTTTAAGCCTGAAATTGACATGGATTGATCAGAAGTTGCTATATTTATTGTTATTATTCAGCTATATGTCTACTGTGTATCTGTGCACGTGATCTATAAGACTTAATTTTAAGAAGTAATTTGTCAGCCGTTTACAGCTCTGTCTTGTCAAATGCTCCGCGTACGTAACGAAACAAGTTTACCAAGTAACTTCAGATACCATCTGAGCTATGGAAAACCTAAAAAAAAAGCTGTCCGGAGTGGAGGCAGTGACCATTGCGACACAAGCCGTTTTCAACTCTGTCTTGTCAAAGGCACTGTGTACTCCTCTCTCGGGGAGTCTGTCTAGGGAGGGGCGATCGCTGTGTGTGACTGGCCAATCACAGGGCATGAAGAGTGAAAACATAAGTAGTTACCTAATGAGGATTTTCATTCATCACGATCACGATTACTTATAATGACAAGCTGTACTCCTTTCATGCTCGTACTCGACAAAAATGCATTATCTGTAATGGATACTCATCTAAAACGAGTATCTGTCTCATCCCTAGTTATTATATTTCCCATTCACTTTAATTGGTCACGGGTCCGTAAAGGGCCATCAATGGGTCCGAATCTGGACCTAGGTCTGCCATTTGGTGATGGCTGGTCTAGAAATTACACTAATTGAAATAAACAAAATATTTCATTTATAAGTAAGATTGAGTATGGAGACGCTTGTGGTTGATTTTGGCATCCTGTATACTTGGCTTTCTAATCGCAGCAATACCCTTTACCCTTGTTTCGATACTAGCCGAGGTTCCAACCGCAGTTTGGTAAACTTTAAGGGAAATGTGAAGAAACGGTCCATTGCAGTTGAATCAGAAGGGGAAATGTGAAACACATGACGAGCGAGACTCTAGTCATTGCTCAATCATTTCTTCGGCCGGGACATCCCTGCTTATACGCTCTTTGCCTGTGCGCCTTTTGAAAGTCCAACGTGAAAGTTTTAAGAGGTAAAAGTCCTGCTGCAGTACATTTAACATTTAATGTGCTGAGCTGTTATTGTTGATTTAGTTCCATTCCAAGTCTCATTAATGTGCTTTGGACAGGTATAGGCTACTCCTTTGGTAAATCTAATTAATTCAGCTGCATTCTTTGAGACATGTTCTAGAAACAAATCTCATGCACATGTTACAAAGACCTGACTGAATCCGTGGCTCAGCCCACACACTTTTTCCAGTGGTTTTTGGCCTTGGCAGACCTTTAGCCACTACAACTACGCGCCAGCCTCCAGACTGTGCCTAATACAAGAAGGTGATGTGCATAATTTGTTATATATGTATTGCTTAAAATCTGAAATATAAACACAGCAAAAACGACAAGCCTGCTGCTCTCAAAACCACTTACAATAACATCTCAGTTTAAGCGTTCTGGACTCTCGCATCTGATTAGGACAAGCTCAACGTTTTTTTTTTTTTTCAACTTCTCTCCATCTCTTATTTTTGCATGTCAAAATGGATGAAGGCTTTCCATAAACACCTTGGAGAAATACAGGGAAAATTGCGTTGTGGGTATAGGAGACGCATGGAAAGCACAGATTTGGGATAATGAGTGTGTTGGGAAAAACGGACGCTGATCAGGAGTGGTCAGATGCCCCCACTATACCACAACTTTACTTTTTTCCTGAACCCACATTATTGGATTTCCTTTTTTTTTTCTCTTGCGCCAGGTTTCTTTAAGAATTCAGTAATTTCATGTCAGCTGGTGATGGGTAGAAAGATTTCCCACCCACTCCTGTTACGAGAGTAAAGAATGACTTCACGGTACATTGACATTGAAAAGAAAAGGTCATGGACTTGACTGTAGAGTCCACCCCCCCCCATGTCCCACCCCAGTCGACCCGCACTCTCCATCTAATGCCCCCAAGCATTCGATTTTGTGGGATTTTCAGTCGCACTGCACATCATACCAAAAGAATAACCTAAATACCTCAATGTCTGCTTCTGGTCCCTGTAAAAACATAGTTAGAGTGAGGAGATGTACGATGCGGTTGCTGCACCGCTTGCAGACTTAGACACACACACACACACACGCACACACACACACAGTAATTGGAAGGATCAACGGAAAGGGGAATTCAATACAAGCCTGAGCAATTTTGGGGGATGACAAGATATTGTGAGCCGCTAAAGAGGGCATAGCCACAGGTGAGAATGATTTGTCAGAGGGTTTTTATTGCAAATGTGTGCATGCGCGCGTGTGTTCGTGCGTTACCTGCAAAGACGTGCCCTTGCATGCACACTAACAGTCCCGAGCAAACTTTGGTAGCTGTATTGCTCTCTAGTCATTTTGATAGAAAAAACAGGAAATAGGAGGGAAAGACGCAAGCAGTGCAACCTTGGTTAGCGTCATTAATTTGTTCCAGAAGATCTGACTCGAACCAAAACGGGTGCTAACCGAATAAATTTTTCCCATAAGAAATAATGTATAAAGTATGTAAATAATGTAAAGCCAATAAATCCATTCCAGAAAGCCAAAAATCGTTTTTACCGTTTTACAATTATACTCATAAAGCAATTCTGAATGCATATAAATCCATATAAATGCTGAATGAAAGGGATTAAATGAACACTTAAGGTTATTTTTACCTGTATTGAAGATGTGATTCTTGACGTGACTGTTTCCAAAGACACGATGTTGCAGAGAGATCAACCACCTTCCTCTTCCTGTTTTGTCATAAGTTATTTGGGAACCGTCACGTCTCCAATGAAGGAAAAAGTAACCTTAAATGTTCATTTATGCCTTTCATTCGTCATTTAAATGCCTTTTGAATTGTTTTATGCACGTAAATATTCCAATTTTTTATACTTTTTAATACTCTCCACCCGGAACCGTAAGTCCTGTCCCCCCAAACCCTTGACCCCCAATTTGCTTCTCAACAGTTGTTTGATGGTTGATGGTTTATATTAAAATTAGCATAATAACTCCTGTTGTTTGTTAACTCGAACAACCTTTGAGACATTTTTTTGTCTATGCTGCAGCTGCGTCTCTCCAGCTCACTGGTGCAGGTGAGTGCCTGGAAAAAAAGTGCTGACTCACTTGGGAACATGTTTAGTGCCACCCATTGGTTTGCATACACTGACAAATTGGAATTACTATCTTTTCAATGCCTTTTTTGTAGACAACGCGTATATTGGACCTCGTTATAGTGGGCAAACAGTTGACTGGTTGGTTTATGTATTAGTTATTTAGCTGACAGGACCTTACCTCTGTTGCGGGTATTTGCCGTAGCTAATGGTCGGAATAGTTTTTGCTTATTTCATAAACCCCTTGGCCACCTTTTTTATCATATTAATATTGTTTTTACACACATAACAATATGAATAAATTGAGCTATTCCTTTGTGTTCTGCTTATACTGTACATGGTATGATGATGGCCTAAGAACAGTACTATGCATGCAAAAACACATGTTCATATTCAGTTTTAATGTTAATGCATAGTGAGTGGATCACTGTATATCCATCCATCCATCCATCCATCCATCCATCTTCTACCGCTTGTCCGAGGTCAGGTCACGGGGGCAGCAGCCTAAGCAGGGAAACCCACACTTACCTCTCCCCACCTCATCCAGCTCCTCCCAGCGGATCCCGAGGCGTTCCCAGGCCAGTTGAGAGACATAGTCTCTCCAAAGTGCCATACCAGTCGGAGGTGCCCTGAACACCTCCCTGGGGAGGTGTCCCGGACGCATCCTGACCTGATGCCCAAGCCACCTCATCTAGCTCCTCTCAATGCAAAGGAGCAGTGGTTGTACTCCTGGATGACAGTGCTTCTCACCTTATCTATCCTATTATAAGGGAGAGAGCCACCCTACGGAGATCACTGCAATCCCTGTACATCACATGCACATATCTTCAGCATACCATCATAAAAGGCTCAGTTGCAATAGCTGCTTTCTTTGGATGGACTCTTCTTCCCAAATGGAGATTAAACATCTGGATTCACTTGCATTTCAACCACGCTTACATTATCCTCTCTTTTTGTGTTCCCTCCAAGTATTGGGGCCATTACCATGACATCCATTATCTCCTGCAATGATGAAATATTGTTTTTGAGGGTGACATCAGGACACTTAATAATGGACTCTGTGGGAATACTAGAACACCTCATTACGTGGGGATGTGTGAGACTGGATCACAATGCATAGTGACAGGTGTTTACATTTTGACAATGTATGCATTTGGTTATATAACAGTTTCTTTCCTCAATTGTTCACCCGCACATGACATTTCTTTGGCTGAACACATGCACTGAAAGGTGCTTTTCCAATACAGCTTTCATCCAACACAGTGACATGAGGGATATAAAGACAGACAGGTCGGATCACCTGCTAAATCTCACCTCACTCTGGCTCCTGCATCCCTTCTTCCTGTCTCCTCGTTACCATGACAATAGACCAAACAGGACTACACGGCACTGCCACCAAACAAGCTCCAGCTTGATGATATCATTATGGTTTTATTGTACTGAAGGAAACTAATTTGGTAGACTTTGTCTATCTAAAGCAAAAGGAGTTTAGCAACCTGACACCGGAATAACCGTTGTCATGCACATTTGGGGCTCATTCATCAACAGTTTTTACAAACAAATGTGTTCTTAAATCCTTGTTGCAGGATTGTGGTATTGACCAATGTTTTCCTGTTTTTCCTATTTGGGATTTGTGCTTATATAATAAACCCTCAAACTGTAATATAGTATAGTACAGTATTTGTTTTGTCTTTTCCAATTGATGGATTCTATGTATTGAGGTTTGGTAGAATCAGTGAGTTCATTTTCATTTTTTCATGATAATAATATAGTTTTTTGTATGAAAAAAAATTGTTGAAAAGCTGCAATTAATAATATATAAAACAAATAATTCGAATTAATTAACAGGAAAGGACTAATAACTAAGAGTCATAATAAAATTGATGTGTTTTTAGAATTTATAGTACAATGAACGGAGCCAATCTAAAGTCAGTTTGAGGTCTTTTTTTGTACTGAAAAAAAGGAAGTAATTTTCATTAAATAACAGAATATGTTCTGAGGCAGATGAGTTGTGTTGTCTCACAATCCAGTCAAAGTAAATGCATTTTCTGTAGTTTGTGTCTCTACGGCCATTTTGACTGGCCTGTAATCTACTGTCTGTAATCCCCCTATGAGAAGATGTTATGTGACTTTTCATTGGCAGCTTTCCTCGTGAAAAAACAACATTTACCGGCTTATTTCTGAGACATTAAAATGTTCTAAAGTAATAAAAGCACAAACACAACATGTGGATGAACTGAACTGGGCGGGAAGGGACTCCAAAGTGCGAACAGTTTAATGAACTTGTGAACCACCAGCCTTCACAAACTCCCCAAACAAAGTGGCCGATGTGCTTCACCTTCACTTAGCCTCATGTGAGTCCCGGGGGTCAGCGCAAAGGCAAGGGGTCAGTGTTTACTGGTATTTGCCCATCACTGTGCACAGGTACACTTTCGCTCGCAACTCCCCAAAGAGCTCACGAAGGCAAACAGAAGAAGGCTACAGCACTGGTTGTTGATGTTTACTCTGCCCTGATCCTGTCCATAGCAACGCTAGATACCATTTTGGAGATTGGGAGGGAAAATATTTTCCCAACTAGGCTGACTCAGGGCAAAATAAACAGCTCAGCTTCGGGGTACACACGACATTGGAAGAATCCCACCTCAGTCAAGGAACATGTTGATGAGTGAAGGAAAGGATTTTCCTGCATGTGTTGGAGATCCTAAGAAGTACTGACTTCAGTCCAAGATATTTAACAGAGAGGAGATTCAATTATTTACATTGATTATCTCCTGAAAGGCATTGAAATTAATATCTCTAAAATAGAATGTTCTAAACCTTCTGAAGGATGTTTCCTTCACTCTAACCAAATTTACCAAAATAAAGTTTCAACTTGGCCTGCACGGTGGCCGAGTGGTTAACGTGTTGGCCACACAGTCAGGAGATCGGAAAGATCTGGGTTCAAATTTCCGTTGGTCATCTCTGTGTGGAGTTTGCATGTTCTCCCCGTGCATGGGTTTTCTCCGGTTTCCTCCCACATTCCCAAAAAAACATGCATGTTAGTTTAATTGGCGACTCTAAATTGTCCATAGGTTTGAATGTGAGTGTGAATGGTTGTTTGTCTATACTGTATGTGCCCTGTGATTGGCTGGCAACCAGTCCAGGGTGTACCCCGCCCGCACCTCGCCTCTCGCCCAAAGTCAGCTGGGATAGGCTCCAGCATGCCAGCGACCCTAGTGAGGATAAGCGCTATAGAAAATGGATGGATGGAAGTTTCAACTTGTTAAAATTCAGTGCATGTAAATTCATATGTGCCAGTGTTAAACTGTCACCATCAAAAAACTTGTATTAACTGCACAGTCAATGTTTTAAGAAACATTAACATTTTCAACTGCTATGCAAGTGTAAAAAGAAGGAAAAATTATAATAAAGGTGCTCGACATTTACAGTTGTCCCTCCGCACTTCGTGCTAACCAATTTCACAGCCTCACGTTCATGTTTTTTCAAAAATATATTAACTAATAAATCATGCTCTTTTCTGGTTGAATATGGTTTTAGTCAAAACATATGCATATTCAATAAACTGTTTTAAAATTGTTACCTAAATTAAGCATTTTCAAGCATAAAAATGGCTAAATTAACTAAAATACAAATATAAGGCATTGAGAAGACACAAAGAGGCAGTGAATATGTAGTATTCTACACTGGTCACTAGGTGTCATAGACTTGATCGCAAACAACAGGCTTTTATTGCAGGGTTGACTTATCTCACATAGGCCTGTCACGATAACAAATTTTGCTGGACAATAATTGGCCTACAAATTACCAGCGATAAACAATATTATTGTCAACATTATTTCGACGCCAGTTTTTCATTAATGTAATGGTAATATATACAATAATAATGCGAGTAAACCGTATCAGAACCAATAAAGTTTAATTTCTCAAAAGTATTTAACATTGTAATTGGAATGCCAAGAGCTTTTAAATAAAATAAATTAAATGCGCGCAGATGCATGCTTTAAAACAAATATTTCCCCAAAGTGTATTAATTTACAAAAAATAGATCAATATAAAACATGTCATGGACACTACGCCATATTTCTGATTTTGAATCAGTATCACTTTCATTATTGTCTAAATATTGACAAAGAAGCGAAGATGTAACCTGGAAATACCCTGCAGTTAACATTGTGTGTCAATGCAGACATCATCTCATTTGCGTATACACATCTTGATTCTTTTTTAGCAACATTGTGTGTGGAATACGTTGAGGTGTAACGTTTTGTCGGAGTTTGGTCAGAGTACATGTTGTGGATCCAGCAAAATGCCTTTGGGGCACACTGAGGTATTATAATTCAGGAATCACGGCAGCTGAAACGTAAGTCCCACCATTTTGTATTACTTATGCATTGTTATTTGTCACAAAACTTTTTCATGTCACAAAATGACAATGCACAAACGTGCTGAACTTGACACCAGATGGTGTTTCATACACAACAGACACAAAGAAAGTATTCGATTGTGTGGCACGCGGCACACCCAGCTAGCGACTGCACACTCGCTAGGGCCCCGCCTCTCCCCACTGGGACAAAGAGACTGAATGGCTGACAGGAGTGTTCACTCAGTCACTCCAAATGCACATGTGACTATATCGAGGCTGGCAAAATTATCGAGTTTCTTTTTATTTATCGTGCGGTTGATTGATTTATTGATTATCGTAGCAGGCCTAATCTCACAACATCTACACAACAGGTTGCAGCTGCAACCCAGGCCAAGCTGAAACTCAACTTTAACCCCCTGATGTCACTTCCTGTCCGCCTTTCACTCAGCTCCCCAATGGAACACATTTATAGCAACACCCACGAGCATGAGTCTTATTTATGTCTTAAATGGCTTATTTTCTTATGTCTACTGTATTGGGTAAAACAAGTGTAAAGATGTATAGGGGTGTTATTTTAGTCGTAAACATGTTTTTTTAAGCTCTAACTACAAAAGTATATGATTCATAAATAAGGAATCCTACCTACTAGAAATTCACTCATCATCGTTGGGTCTGGAACCAATTAACCGCGATAAATGAGGGATTACTGTCCTGTTTAGGGAACTGAATAAGAGAGGCTTGTTGAAGTCAAGTGGACTTCATACATTACATTTTTGTATGTATTGGTTCTATGGTGCTGATCACACCTTCCTTCTTTGTTGTTGCTGTTATCCTAACGTAGTGGCATCACAGTAAAACATGCAATAGAAAAAGCAAAAAAACTCTTTTTATATAACCCTTTTGAGTTATGTGCTGAAGTTTTGTTTGACATCTGAAATTTTGTACTATTTTTTTATTTTCTGAGGCGCATCATTTGACTTTTGAGGTTCCCTTGTACAACATACAGTGTATTGCCATGATACTGACATATACATAAAAATCATGTTGAAAAAGTTACATTCATTGCAAAAAACATGTATCAAGAAGCCTTTTGGCCAAAAAAAAAAAAGAAAATGTGTGTCTGCTGACCCTGAGCCCAATTTGAGGCTAGACCCTCACGTACACGAATTGCTGATGGCTACTTCCGACTCGTTTAAGCTTGTCCATTTAGACAAATATTGTTGGAAAGAATTTCAGCAAGTACTGTACAATTTAATTTAGAGAGTGAATGATAAAAGGCAGGACGAGGTCACGAAGCAAACACTTCAGGGGTGGAGGTCGCAGGTTCACACGCATTAATCACGCCTGTCCAGTTAATGGCGACGGCAACACTCAAGGCTCGGTTTGATCAGCAGAATCACATATGACTGTTGTCCCAGGGAAGTTTTCTCCCTTAATAATGAGCACTAAACGGACCCTGGGATGAGCTGTCTATTTTACATTTACATGCCCCTTTTCTCTGTAGGAAATGTGCTATATTTGAAATAGTTTGCAATTTATTAGTTGTTACGTATTACAACTTGAAGAGGTAAGGCAAGCTTTCCTACCTAAAAGTTAAAAACATGCATTGGGCAAATTCCCAATGCATTGGTAGTGATTGGAAACAATATCAATATTTTAGTAAGGAAATCAAACTAGTGAAATGACCACCCTGTCTCTTAGAAATCATTTATGTTCTATTAATTTAAATTTGAACATTGTAGGTAAAGATGTAATAACTGCCTGGTAAATGTTCTATTTTCTAGTAAGGGAAGTGATATGTTTATGCACAGCATTAAGTTTGCTAGCGAGGCGGTTGAGGTGGTTTCTTCAGAACCAAGTGCAGACTTAGCAACATGGAAAAGTGTGCTGTGGTCGTCCGATTCCGTGTTTCAATTTATTTTTGGAATTCATGGATGTGGTGACCTTCGGGCTAAAGACGAAATAAAAGTACTGTGATGATTGTTAGCAGCTCAGAGCTGCAAGCTAGATGGTATGGGGGGGCTTGGCACAATGTAACCATGTAACTTGACCATCTGGGAAGACACCACTAATGCTGGAAGAGACGTACAGGTTAGGGGAAACATATGGTGCTATCCAGACATCATTATTACGACTATTTCTGGTCTTTTGCTTGTCAGTGCTAAGCCTTATTCTGCATGGTTTGGTATGTCAGAGTACAGGTATCCCACTGGTTTGTCTGCTGACCAGTTTCCTATTCTAAAATACAAAAGACATTATGGGCTTTTGGTCAGAGGAACATGTGGTAAAAGTGTTCAGCTTCAGTCCAGCAATTCTAAACTAATTTATTTAGTTTTATCAGTATTTTGATGACTGTGGTTAATTAAGACTGCCCTAAATGTTAAGTTGAACCAAACTCAAGTGATTTTGCTGATTTTTTTCCAGGGGTCATACTTGAACCAGTAAATAGAGGGATGGTCCTCGCTGGGAAGGTGTGGTTAAGTCTCAGGGGTGTGGCGTGAGTAAACCTAACTTGGAAGTTGTTTTAGGTGTTGCAGATGTTATCTGCAGATGTACTTCAATTCAGCTGGGGCGTGAAAAAATGTTCGTCCCCTAGAAATTAATTGACAACCACCGTCCTCGTGAAATGATTCTATCAGTACCATATTATAAAAAAGAACAATAGACGGACTCTTTCATAAGAAGAATGACACAGGGTTGCAGTAGTTCAATTCGTAACGACTTGGGATTTTGATCTAAAGGTAGTGGGTTCAAGTCCCAGTGAGAAGAAAAACTGCAAATTGGTTGCTTGGAAGAGACCAGTTTTGAATCTTAGTTCAGATTCATTTTTCATTGGCGGATCTTGGGCCAAGAACTGTTGGCTGCTTTGACAAAAGTAGGGAAAATCAAAGCTAATAAAATGAATGATGACGGAACCTCCCACAAGCTCTGAAGATCTGCAGAGTTTCATAATGGCAGGGATAAATCATGCCATGCTTGTTCGTGTCATGGGGCTGTTAGTAGTTTCTTTGTATTGTGTATGACGAAAGTCCACTTTGGTCCCAATTCTGTTTGTGACTGCAGGCTGATTGGAGGGGTGAAGGAGTGGTGTTGGGTTACAGCTGCAAGTCTTATTTCGTCAAGAAAAATAACTTTATCAAAGAAAAGAAGGAATATGAAACTGTTCAGTGGGTGCAGACCAATGGCAGAGACAAATGTTAGAAAAACAAAAGCTGACATGATGAGTAAGATTGCAGTAGGATGGTTTCCATCTTGAACCATTCATGCTGTGATTTGCCCTCGTCATAGACAGAAATTCGTGATTTACATTTTTCATGACTCCATTTGAATAAAGTAGCACATGATTAATCCTCCAAAATATAACAAACTGTAATGAGTTTGAGGTACGTTGTTATGGTTTGGTTGATTTCATTGAGATGTTGCCAGGGCGAGTCAAGTACTTCAATCCCCTAACGTGCTGATTTGTTACACTCCCTGGAGTCACCGGTCCGATATTGTACCATAATTTTTGCTTATTTGTGTGTGGTATTGAGCATATTTATGTCAATGCAGTCGCCAATTTAAGGAAGACATCTGCGGTCTGAATACATCAAACATCAAAATTAGTTCAAACCCTTATTTCTCTGCCTTCAGACAAATGTTAGCATTCATTCTACCTTTAGATGTATTGTCAAAAATATCTTTTTGATATTTGATTACCTTAAATTGCTACATCAGGTGCATATTAACAAGCATACTGCATCTCATTATAATGTAGCACAGTGCATGGGTTGGATTAAATAAGCTCTGCTTCTTCCTACTCCTTTTTGGACATGTTCAATTGTGCCAGCGTAAACTTGTTATGTTCTTTGTTAAGCTTGTTGGCATAAACTGAACATTTACGGTATAATAATACCTCTCTGACAATGTTAAATTTAGCATTTTTGTCTTTATCACCGCATCATTTGTGATAAAGTTCTTGTATTGCAGGTGTATCGAATGTGGTGGCCAGTTGCTTAATGTTGTCACACACCCATGCACAAACACACACAACTGCATCATTCATCCTGACTGTAATACAAAACTGCATTTTTACTGCTTTCTACCTACAAGCCAGAAGCTGTTCAATGAACCATTTGGAACGTTAAAAAACACCCCATGATTAATGATCACCGCAGCATGTCTGAGTGAACCAAATGGACTGTGCACGTAAACGCTCCCCAGCCAAAGCCTTCACCCTCACACTTATTGTAATTATTATGGGGAGAAAAATTAGAGGGGCGAAATGTAATGGGTTAATTACACTCCCCTCCAATCTGTGAGTGGTGAAAATGCAGGCCTTTTTAATTATGTCCCTCCATCATTCGACACATTTCTATTATTTTCCCTCTCTCTCACTTCCACCCTCTGCTGAGAGCTTCAGTGTCATGAAGGAAAATAGGGCCATAATTGGGTTCATCCATCTCTCTCTCTCTCTCTCTCTCTATCTCTCTATCTAGCTCTCTCGCTCTCTCTTTCTCTCTCTCAGGACCACCCTCCACTTCTCAGGCCCTCAAATTGTTTTACATGTCCGCCTTAAGTTTATTTTAACTATGCATTTTCTATGACAACTGGACAATCACTTCTGTTCATAATGGGAAAAAAAATCTCAGCTACTGGTTTAGAAGCTGTGATGTGTAAAATCACGCCATTTTTCAACACGGAAACGTAACATGCTCAGACGCATGTATCTCAGTCAAATCTAATGTGATTTGGTTGTAAAGTGTCTTTTAATGACCATGCATTTATTTATTACCTACCATGTATATTTAAAAAAACTATCCATCCCGTTCATCAATTTTCTATACTGCTTGTTGCTTGTGTTGCTTGTTGCCCATAAGGGTTGTGGGTGAGTGACAATTTAGAGTCTCCAATTAACCTAATGTGCAGTTGTTGAGTTTTGGGAATGTAGAATCCCCATCGAAAACCCAGGCAAGCACGGGGAAACATGCAAACACCACAGAAAGAAGGTGATTTTAATTGAAATGAAATTGTGCTTTCTCTAAAGAGCCACATCAAGTGTTTGCCAAGAAATGTAGTATTCTTCAATTTTTTGTTGTCTCATTTTGTTATGTTCATTCATTCATTTATTTTCTATGCCCCTTAATCCTCACTAAGGTCAAGGGGGTATGCTGGAGCCTATTCCAGCTGACTTTGGGCGAGAGGTGGGGTACACCCTGGACTGGTTGCCAGTCAAGGGCATATATAGACAAACAACTTCTCACACTCACATTCATACCTATGTACAATTTAGAGTGGCCAATGAACCTAACATGCATGTTTTTGGAATGTGGGAGGAAACCTGAGTAATATTATATTATTATTTTCAGTAAAATCATGTTTTGACTTTTCTTTGAAGCTCCACATGAATAGTTTTTGCCATGAAGTTGGGCAACCTCTATTTAATAATGATAATAATTAGGGATATCCGATGTTGGCCTTTATGCCAAAAACCGATCTGCTGATATTGTCCAACTCTCAATTTCGGATTCCGATATCAACCAATAGCAATACCAATATGCGCAACATCACATATCTTTTTCTTGAGTAAAATTGTTGTAAAGTAACAACACTCTTAAATGAGTACAGTTGTTCTATTGCTCACAGACTTGAGAGCAGCACATTATTAACTTCATGATGCAGCCAGTTCAGCAGTGCTGCAAGTTTGCGACCTTGGCGCTAAAAGTTTTGTATCGTCTTTTATTTTAGGAAAAAAAACGATACCAATGTTGGCCAATATCACGTTTTTATGCCAGTATCGGCCTGATAATTATCGGTGGCCGATAATATTGGACATCCCTAATAATAATAATAATAATAATAATAATAATAATAATAATAATAATAATTCAATTACAGACTATTATATATAATAACAAGTATTACTATTACTACTATTATTATTTATGTATTTTGTTTTAAGAAAGGCTTGTATTAATAATAATAATAATGTTATGAGACTTGATGTTAGATTACATTACCTTTCACATTGCATGGAGACTGGCTACTGAGCCAGCAGAGCCGAGCCGACATGCCGTGGCTGAGACGGACGTGCCATGACTGAGATCAATTAAAAAAAGTTATCCTCTCATTCCGTGTGGAAGTGGTAAGTTTTTGGCTTCTTTGTCCTTCTTCCCCACCCCATTTGAAACATTTTAAATTTAGAATAAGTAAATTAGGGGGGCTAACTAGTTAGCTCGCCAGCTTGGAACCAGATTTAAACATTTCTGTGTCCTAAATCCCCCACACTTTTATTATTCTATGTTTTCTATGTATTTGAATAACAGTGCTGTACAATAGACATGGTACTTAGAAGCGTTAGTTGGAGGAGTTGAGAACATACTGTAATGTCTCAGCTTAATTAATTGTTGTGCAATGGCTGAAAAGTTTCTAAGTTGGCAGGTGATGGTTTGCTTATCATCTATGTAAGTGTGTGTAGGTGTGAGATTGGAGAAGGAGCCTGGGCAAAAAGCAGGAAGTCACTCGTGCCCACCTCAGCACAAGAAACACAATGAAAACATTCAGCTGTGCACTTTGAGATTGTTCTTGGCCTCAGAAGCTCAGTAGGAGGAAACATAAGCCTACCTCTCATACTATTTTGTGTCTGCTCAAACGTATGGATTTTTCTTCTCTCAACCC
Source organism: Dunckerocampus dactyliophorus (assembly GCF_027744805.1). NCBI lineage: Eukaryota > Metazoa > Chordata > Actinopteri > Syngnathiformes > Syngnathidae > Dunckerocampus > Dunckerocampus dactyliophorus. The sequence goes on from NC_072820.1 coordinate 39,641,555, forward strand.
CGTCTGCGGCTGACGCTTTCCCACGTGCCAAATATTATATAATTAAAACTCCACTTAAAGACACTCAATTTTGTATGCCCTGATCTTGACAAGGAAATGTAACTAATTGCCAACGTTTTACTATTGATACAGTATTTAATGTTGCAAGATGGTTTTTGGCACTATGGAAAATGAACCCACTGTTTTTCACTCTGCCAGGCCTTGTCCTGGCCACCATTGTGGTCAGACCTCAGTGCGTTGAACGCTGTGATGAGTTTGTCTTAGCTGACCGCTGACCAGAAGAACCGACGGGCGTTCCAGTAAGTGGAGCTGTACACATTGAGTGGAAGATTCATGTTTCACTTCTTCTGGACTGTCCCTCATAGTTCTGTCATACAGGCTGGGATCCCCCAAGTTTTCTGGTCTTTAAAAAGCTCTAAATCCGGGGAAACCTGGGGACACATTGGAATCCTATATTTAAGATCTTAGAAGAGTTTAGTTTGAGCTAACCTTATTGCTGCAACCCAATTGCTTTGTTGAACAACTTTATGGTACATATTCACATTCAGGGTCAGAAATAATTACAAGTTACCTGCTTGGATACATTATGGTTGTCTGTAACACTTGTAACAGTAATAGACTGCTCAGATGAAAATGAGCAACTATGCTAGAATCTGTCTCATTTACAGCCTGTACAGAGGTATCAGCCTCTACATGTGGCTTTTCAACACAAAAAAGGGGGAGAGCAATAAAAACACACACAAGGCTGGACTTATTACCTTATGATGTATTATTAAAGTGTTTAAGTTTATTATGACATTTTTGCAGAGCTGCTGGAAATGTGAATTTCTCTTGGACATTAAAAATGTATCTATCTATCTATCTATCTATCTATCTGTCTGTCTGTCTGTCTGTCTGTCTGTCTGTCTGTCTGTCTGTCTGTCTGTCTGTCTGTCTGTCTGTCCGTCCGTCCGTCCGTCCGTCCGTCCGTCCGTCCGTCCGTCCGTCCGTCCGTCCGTCCGTCCGCCCATCCATCCATCCATCTATCTATCTATCTCTAACTACCTACTATTACTTACCTGTAAACTTTGAAACTGTGACTATGAAATACTCATCGTTAATATTTAGTATAGTAATTTAGTAGTATAGACCGTACGTAAGTACTCATATTTATAAATATATATATTTTCTATGTTTATAGTAGGAGGTAGATCTTTGGGACTTGGTCATTTTAAAAGTAGTTGGCAGGCTGAAAAAGTAGCACCCCTGTTTTACAATATCTATTTATTATATATAACTTTTTTTTAATTATCATTAACTTTATTCTCTGAGTAACTGGGTAGAAAGTGGTTGTGTTGCCAAACATAGTTCTGACCAAATATGGATTTACCAAATATGGTCCCTTGCTCTAAAACAGACTACAGGCTGTTTATAAGGTTTTTTTATTCAATTTCTGTATTTCTGTGTTATCATACTGTACTTAATGATGAACGGTAATGGTTTAATTTATTATTTTACAGTATTTGTTTGTATGTGTATATTTTTATACTTGCACAATTCAAATTAAATTAAGAAAAATTCAAATGTGATTGAAGTGTTGACTTATGGCATGAAATATGGCATTTATCATTCAGGAATTAAAGCCATTTTGTTTTTTGGGTTGTTTTTTTTTTACAAAACATTGATATTTTGGTGTTTGTGAAACGTTCAAAATGTAAAATATAATGCATTTTAATCCGCTTATCCATTTTCTACCACAATGCAGATAATGTGGTAGCCTACCGTGTCATTGGCAACATCAACAGTTTTAGAATATGGCAAGTCTGCATTTATTCTTGTTAATAATGTTGTTATACTGAACCTAATCCATAAATAAAATACTTTTTACCATTAATGTGACTTTTTGTGCTGCATGGTTTTGTTGATAGCTTTGTTGCCTGGTTGATACGTGATGAGGTGTGCGGCTATACCCACACACTGCAGTGTGTGATAAGTGACAAGAAGTGCATTTCACGTTTGGCAATCAGCTGCTCCTTCCAAATCTTCATTCAGTGAGTTGAACTTATTCACCCACATGTTTGAGGCCTTAAGGTTCTATCTCAAAATCTCTAAGGGAGACACCAGGGATGTAACTCAGGTCGGCTTTGTCTACTGCACACTCGTGTGGATGAGTGATTAACTTAAATAGACGGATGTGCTCATGAAATTCTCCAAAGCTAGCTGCTGGAGATCAAAATGTTGAGCGCGCTCACTTCCTGTGCAGACATCTTAAAATTCGCTCAGTTTTTCAAACTATAGTAAACGACCTGTCACGATATCCATGATAAAGATATTCCAGCTTGTTTTCAAATGCAAACACTGCTTGTTGAAGGGACAAGACTGTATTTCCAATGCCTAGCATTGAGCTGGTTCATCTGTTCAGTCTTGTCCACGAGATAGCAAAACTTCAAGAGGCACTCAGTGTTAGCTAGCTCAGGATACTCGACGTGTTTCATTTCAAGAAAAGTACAGATTTTGCTCAGGCAAGCCGCAAAACGGCTGAGCACCTTCCCACTTGACAAACAACGCACATTGCTGTGCAAAAGTACGCATGGATAATTATTGCCGACTTCATCCGGCAGTGTTTTAAACTTTGAAGCTTAGGCTACAATAAAGCTGACCACCCAAATGACCAGCGACATCACCTCACCAGGATGCTCTCCACAGATTTCAGCACAGAGTGCCTCTTGATGTAGAATTAGCTAGCTGACTGACTAAACTTACTTCTTGAGCTCTCAATGACCTGGTAGGCTACCGCATTATCCAATTATAATTGTGTTTTGGCATCTGAGCCAGAAAATATTAGTGGGACGGTTGGCATCTGCATTGAGGTAGAAAATGGATAGACGGGTTAAAAAGCATTATAATGTTTTATATTTTGAAAGTTTTTTAACACAGTGATTTCTGTAACATTTTACTTTAAAAAGTCAGTGAAAAAAAATAAATAAAAAGTTGTGATAGTGTTAAGAAACGTGTCAGAGCCAGATGCAGACATCAAAACAGCCATATGTGGCTCGTGAGCCATAGCTTCCCGATCATGTATTAGACTAATATCTTCACATTGCCTTTTAATGCTTGGCTGATGTCACAAGTGTCATTTCAAGTGCTAAAAGTCCTGAGTCCTGTAAAATAAGCAATCTCTATACTTTCTCGCACTTATGCAGCTGATTGATTCAATATGCATTGCTTTTCTATCAGAACACAGCGTGATTCTGTAGACTGCTTTACTTTGGCTAAAAAACGTATTATTTTCTAGTCATGTATTTGAATGGCTAATGTATTGAATAGTCGCCCAGTATCATACGTTGACTATATATAAAAATATAACCATACTGTTGCCTGGTGGTCATCACTGCCTGTCTGATCAGTGCTCTGTTAGACCAATTACAGTGAAGACACTTTTACCAGCTCTGATTCAGCCTTGGGCCTCCATTACCTGAGCCTACAGGTAGGTTTGTCTGTCTATTTGACAGCGTCGCCTCCACTGCCGACATCAGGATTAATAAGAGCCAATGAAAGCATCCACCTCCCTCCTCCTCCTCTTCCTCTACCTCCTGCCCAGCTGAAGCTGAAGCCAAGGCCGGCCATAGGCCTCATTATTTAGAGCAATGGCCAGGACTTAGGCCCTGTCTGTGCAAACATTCAGCAACGGAATTGAGAGGGGAGGGTGGGTGAAAGGGAAACGGGCCCGCGGGGGGATGAGGTTTCAATGAACGTCAGCCAGCGTCTGCTCTGTTTGGACTGCAAATTATTGCTGGCTGACGCTCTATTATTTTACAACCAACGATTGCTGTCGCAAGAAAGGGTGGAAGGGGGAGAGGAGAGAGAGTGTGACTAAAAAAAGAGGGAGAATAAGAATCTTTGGAAACTCTATGAGCATTTTTTTTAAGTTAGCCAATACTGTGATAATCTTGAAAAATCTTACCAAAGCTAAGGATAGGTGGAAGAGAGTAAAGTGATAAAGTGAGTTATAAAATCAACACCTTTCATAAAGTAGTCCAACTGCCTCATTACTCCGTTGGGGATCAAAAACTACAAAATAAAAATCCACGTCCATCATTTGGGAAGCAATGTGGAGGGAGAAATTAAAAGATGCATCAAAAATAACAAATTCCTTCATGACAAGAGACTGCTTGACCACCTTATTTAAAATGAACATCACAAGTGCTCCCACACTGATTTTACATGTCAACCCTGGAATGTGTATAAATTCTCAACCCAGCAGCTTTCACACATTATTGTTAATGACAATAAATCATAAAGCTTTCAACCACATTCAGGAGTTTGTGTGCGGTTACATTTTACTGCATAAATGCGTGTGTCTTCTGTCGCCACGTTCATAACAGTCAACCCCGTAAAAGTCATGTGGCCGACAGCTCTTATACTCCTATAAAACTATCTCGGATTTTAATGTTTTCCTAACTTATTTGTACTCGTTCAATATTCTAGCTCGCACCTCCAGGACAAAAAAAAAAAATGTGTAGCTTATAAGAGGCTCACACTTTCTGGCAGTGACCACAGCTGAATAAAAATGCAACATTATATGGCCAGCACCAAAGTTAGTCTGTATTATGGGCACTTTTTTTGAGCCTCTCAATTGAGGCAATAAATTGAGGCTGATGGCTAATTTGAGTTGAAACCCAATACTTCACGCTCACCTATGAGCCAGAAGGGACCATTTAATCGCAATACGTCTGGCAGTGACGTTTATATAAAAAAAAAAAAGGCTGACCAAATTTTAGCATTATAACTAACATTTTACAAATTTGTTTATATTTACTTTTATTCAACTAAGAAAAAGTATTTTTTTGTTGCCATCATAAGACCTTTATTAACTTTACAACTAATGCTATAAGTAATATTTTAATGCTCTTAATGGTCATACAAGTGTAAAAACACGATATCGGGTGTTAATATGAAGACAATCAACACTGCTGTGACAAATGTGCAAATAGAGATTACCGCAATTAAGTGCTTAGGAGGTGAGTCCCTTCACAATAAGACAAAATGCAGCAGGCATTCTTGTGTACATTGCGTTGTTATCAGTGACTGACATTTGGTACCTGGGCTGTCAGTGCATGGGGACTTAACCGGACAGAATTTTTCCCAGCAGACACTGATTATAAAAAAATGTATATTATAAAGTGCTATGCTGGGGTCTCGCACTACAGTCGGCCATGTTATACCCCGGCGGTATTACCATAGTACCATTCTGAAAGCCAACACAATAAGTGTCTGCCAGATCGCCGCAATACCAATACTATGTATTGGAATACATAGTCACCGATACACCTGATCTATATTACTGCTTGTAACTTTGAGTTATTGTCTAATTTCCACTGGTGATCAGCGGTACACCGGTACTTGCAAATTTGGCGCTCAGCCACAAGTAACGAGCAAAAATAAAACAGCTTAGTGATTAAGGGTTCATACAACACCAAGCAGCTACACTACATTACCTGGAGCAGTTGAGAATCGATATTTATTTAATACCATGACAAAAATATAAAACCTTTTTAGTAAAATACAAAATACATCTACTCACCAGAGATGTCAGTTCCTGCTGCTCAGCCATTGTGGGCGTACCTTGACTTGTTGAACAGTTTTGCTCTAATCAACCAATCAGAAGACGGAAAAGTACTGATGTTAGTGTAGGCTGGCTTGCTGGCCCTGGGAGGCGAATGTGAAGTCTGATTGGCTAAAAATAACATCCCCATAGCTAATAGCGTGACATGGACCGGCACTCCTGACTCTGAAGGTCCTAGTCAAATTATATGAACATGGCACACGTAGACGCTGCAATCTGATTGGACAAAAAATCTAAGATAGAAATACACTACTGGAAGCAGTGCAGCCAAGAAACATGCTGCAAAATGAAAAGAACTGACTTAGAATAAATTAATACAATTTCATGGAACAAATATTACAATTTAAGTGGCTAGCTGGCCCTGACTGCACACCTTTGGTTGTTATTATTGTTGTCGACTTAGCCCCACGAACTAGCAGCCAGGACAGAGGCACATGCATCAACTTCCCATGTTCTCATGATTTCTGGTTCTAGTGTTATCACATTTTCTGGTACTTTTTGTGGCAAAAAAACACTTTAGTCCTTTAGATGCCCACTGAGCTGAAGTCTCACTACAAAGTACATAGCTCAAGTCTCACAAGGTCTCGTGTGATGTCATGCACAATGGCGTTTACTTTAAAATCATATTTTTCCCCCCAAATTTGCTTGACTTTGGAGTTTAGAGGGTCCACAATAGTGTACATAGTGTGTACATAGTGCGCAATGTTTTCAAGATAAGTTTTGTAAAAATGTATAATTGTTTTAGAAATCACATTGTCACTATCAGTGACACAACAACTGATAGAAAAGAAGGCAAAAAGCACGTCATAAAATCATTCCATAAAACATGAAATCATTCTAAAATTATTACATAAAATTCCATAAAATCATTCCATAAAAAATCTCTATGAGGGAATTTCTAGATCTCAATTATAGGATGACTCATCTTTTTCATTTTTTTTTTTTTTGAAAGAAAAAACAGAGCTTATATTCAGTTCAACATGGCATATCAAGTAAGGATAGGCCAGAAAAGAGTAATAGTTATACTGTGTTGTTTTTAATTCATCATGGTGGTCATGTTGAATACTTGAAATCTTGAAATGTGCAATTAATGTATTGTCTTACTTTATGAGATGGAAATCTTGAAATGATTAGTGAAGACTGGGGTGTGCACACACTTGGGAGGATTAGTTACCGAAGTGAGGAGGAGTTCATTTGCACTTACTACTGAAAGAGGAAAAATTATGTACAAATAGTATCATTATTATCCAGTTTAATGTGATAACTTTCAAATGAACCCTGATGACTGTTGTATTTCATATTTATTTGCTGTATTTACTTATTAGCATTACCTTATATGTGTGGTTATGTGAGAAATAAAATGAATTTAGTTGAATAAACATGGTACTGAATCCCATAAGACCAAGGGGCTACTATGTATTTCATGAAATTGACAACCATAATTTATGGTGCACAGTATAAGCCGCTACTTTTTTCTCACACTTTGAACCCTGCGGCTTATACATCTGTACGGCTAATATGTGGTCATGATCTAGTCTGGTGACATCTCATATACTTCAGAACTACTACTAATCGTTTCAATATGTACTTTAGAAAACACTATTACTAAGATAGTCCATCATAAGGGCAAAAACAAGTTCAGGAAACAACCAAAAAACGTCAAGAAGCCACCATTCTTGGCGTTTGTTAACCCTGTCGCTCTTTAGTTGAGTGGAGCCGGTGTAAGAGGCCAAAGTATACCCTCGGCCCAGAGTATACCCGGGGTTAAAGTAGCCTATGCCAGTTTTATACCCCGGGTATAGTATGGCCTAGGCCATTACATACCCTGGTGTATATAACAGACTAGGCCACTTTAGTCCCCTTGGGCCAGATTATACACCCTATAAAATATACTTCATATGAATAACCACGTACTAAAACTGAATACCAATATCAACATTGATATATTGGCTAACATTTTCAAGTTTAAATGCAGTGTTCCGTTGTGTTCTACAGATTTATAAACCGCTGGGCCAGATTATACCTGCTGAAGTTTTAGAACACAGAGATCAATACAAAGGTTTGCTGAAAATACTGTATATGTTTATTTGGACAATTTGATAACAACATACTACATACTAATAACAATAGCAATACTAACATTAAGAGACACCCTGTATTGAAATGTAACACTCAAAATCCACAGACAATATGCACACTCAAATAACATGTGACTGAAGTTATAACTGTAAACTATACATTTTCCCATTAAACTCCTTCCTTTTGATTAATCATTAATCAAAAATTACAGTACAGTGTTCCCTCGCTCGATCACCTTTCACCTTTTGCGGATTGCTGTTTAGCAGAATTTTTTAGTGCTTCTTTTTTTTTCATTACAGCATATGAACGCTGTTACAGGCCAAGCCTGGTCCTGTAAGAAGGATTGCATTGTGGGAAGTTGAGTGTCTCTCTCTTCCCTCGCTCTGGCTGCATCATCATCGTTTTCTGTGTCCTGATTGGCTGTAGAACATTGTCAGTCAACTTCGTGCTGCCCTGCTTGTCTCCTGTGTCATAGCTAGCTTGCTTGCTAGGTTGTAAATTAATCTTCGGTTCAAAGGAGGACTGCTTTGGCAAGGATACAGAAATGCTACAGTACAGCGGAACGGCGCCAGGACGAAAAGGAACGGTCACAGGAGAAAAAAATATGCGTGAGTGACTTAATAATTTCTTGTATCTTACCTGTAGGTTGATCATTAAAATTCAAAAAAAGGTTTGAACTTCTTTGAGAGCGTTTAAACAAGAGAGAAATATGATAAAATGTTAATGCCTGTCTGACAAAAGACCTGACCATAGTTGTCAGTAAATGTCTTATCATCAGGGTTTCCGCTGCATGTCATGGATTGTGGCGGGGAGCCACTGCTCCATATAAACCCCGCCACACCTTGGAAATGAGTTTTTAATTTTTTTTTATTTTGGCAGCCACACGCAGATAATGCAACTTGCATCTTTATTATCAGTTCACTTGTTGTTATGTAGAACAAAAAGTCAATTCTTTCATGGCTGTGCTTCGCATCATGAAATGTTTTCTCCAAGTTGGTTTGTTAAACTACTATTTCACAATGAAGTGGAAAATGTGCCCATTGCTGAAAGCTTTTTAATATGTTGCCTTGACAACGGCTGCATTGTCTTTTGCATAATCCTTTTCATTTTGCATATATAGTATCTGTTATATTGTATGGCAAATGATAACTGGACGTAATAGATGATGAACGCTACGTAGCTATTTTCACTGACAAACTACTCAGTTTATGTGCACAACTATTGATTAATTATGTGTAATTATCTTTATTGCGATATTGAACTGTATTGTGAATTATTTGTGAAGTTTACCGGTTAGATTTTATATATGCTGTATGTTTTATAGTAAGAGAGATCATTTTGATTGTGTGCACCCCTGACATACATATGCAATGTACATACATACTCATATTTATAAATAAAATATATATATTCTCGATGTTTATAGTAGGAGGTAGATCTTTGGGACAAAGTAGGCCACAGGCTAAAAAGGTGTGAGCACCCCTGTGCTATATAGATACATGTATAGCCTATTATTTACATATTGACCACAATTAATTTGAAATAAAATATCTATGAAATATCATAAAAACATTTCACTACACTTTTAGTTTGAAAAACAAGCACTGGAATCACCTGTCTGCCCTGCTGGCACTTGACAGATAAGGAGTGGACGAAAAGGCAGAGAGAAAGGCATTTGTAATCTTGTGGTTATAAAAACTCCAATCCCATGTGTTACTGCTTTGGCCCGGTCAAAGTTGCTTGCTAGAGGTTGTTTATATGCTGAAGTTATGGGTGTTTGCACTAAGCTGGTTTTCTTTCTTGTAGATGTAACATTCACTGCTGGATGATGCTGCTTTAAGTGCGCTAACATGTTATGTGTGTTTCCTGCAGCATACCCGATATCCGTGGAAAAATGTCGACACACAACTTTTGATTTATCCACTTGCCTTTGTCATCTGTAATTTTAACAAGGAAGCCAAAGTGTTCCCAAACAGGAGACCATAGTGAGATTGGTGGGTCTTTCAACTCAGGCTTCTCGCTTGCATTTGCCATGATGCCATTTGTCACACGTGCGAGCTACTAGCCCCCTCAGTCAGTAGTGTCCAACACTCCGAGGCGTCCGTGCGGAAACTCCCCCAAGGCTTTAGTTCCGTGTGAAGCGCTTAGATCACTCTAGTAATACATTTAATGAGAAAAATAGCATATAATATATATAAACGGTATAAATAATCTGTCAGCAACATTCACTGTAGCTTTCCCAAAAGCAGCGCCGCGATCAGTACCAAAAGCAAAATTTTCTAACTTTATATTACCAACCAAATTATAAGCAAGCAGACGGAAAAAAAAAAAAAAAACGGCAGTGACTGAAGCAAGAGCTGTCTTGTGAAATGCACCGCAAACAAGTTTAAGATTGCAGCATGCATACTGCAACGTATTGAGAGGAGTGTAATATTTGACCACGATTATGTATAAAATGTAGTATGATAGCCATACAGGCAGAATGTTTGATGCAGCTGTACCTAATGTTGTGGCCAGTCAATACACGTTACTTTTACCACTGTCTGAGTACTTACAACTGAAAATTAACAAAATTCTTATATCGTAGGTAGCACGCCTGTTTTGTGGTGACTTCATGGAATAAGACAAAAACACATTTCAAGGAAAAAAGCGGTCATGCTACACCAATTGAGCTGCGTAAGCGACTGACGCAACACAAGCCTGCACAGCGCTGTCTTGTCAAATGCACTGTGTACTTTACGAAACAAGTTTACCAAGTAGCTTTAGATACAAACTGAAAAACAGGCGAGCTGAGGAAAACCTAATAAAGCGGAGGCAACGCCACATGAACCGTTTTGAACTTGCCAATTGCACCGTGTACGAGAATGAGGCACTGCTCAGCTCCGATGTGGCTCCAGCCTGCACAGTGTGTCTCGGGAGGGGCGGTCCCTGTGTGTTACAGGGCCAATCACACAGCGTGAAGAGTGAATACATAATGAGGATTTTCTCTTTTATCACGATTACGGATAATGACCAGATGTACTCGTTTAATGCTCGTATTCGGCAAAAATGCATTATCCGTAACGGATACTCGTTTATAACGAGAGTCATAAACGAGTCATCCCTAGTGTACGCCTTAGTTAGCGTGTAAATAATTTACTACAACATTTTGCCTCGGTTTGCGTACATTTTCCAATTAGCGTCTTGTGTTATTAATACACTGCAAAAGTCCAACTGTGTTTTTAATGTATTTTTATCACAAAACATCCTTGTTAGCATCCTATTATCCTGCTACTACATAGAACATAGACTCAGGAGTCAGCAATGTTGCCCATAAGGGCTAAATGAGCATTTATGGTTACTGTTACCTTCATCAAACAGGTGATTGACACACACGATGTGGCAGAGAGATTAACAAGGACACCACCTTCCTGTTTTGCCATGACTTCTTCAATTCAGTAGTGAAATTTATATGTATGTATATGGTTTTTGAATTGTTTTCTGCATGTAAAACTATACTTTGTGTTAACATTTTTGGCTTTCTGGAAGGAATGAATCGGATTTAAATTATTTTTTATGCGGAAAATGTATTCGGTTAGAGTATGTTTCGGTTAGAATCGGACCTTCTGGAACGGATTAATGACACTAACCAAGATTCCACTGTATTTCATTTTTTCCACAAACCTTTATGGTATAAATTTTCACTCCCATTGATTTAAACATTGAAAACTTTCCCCCTCCTTTCCTCTATTATTTTTTTTCACCTTACCATATGCTATGTCGTAAGTGGGTAATAAATTGCGGTGGCGCAGCACTGATATTTTAAACCATGCGCAGATTTTTGACAATGCGGCCGACAAAGCTGTTAAACTGTTCTACATTCAAAATGACTCCAATAAAAATGGGCTTCACTTATGAGTACAATTGCTGCTCCCTTGCTAAACTGACCTCATGAAAACTTGCACCGCACACGGTTTACGTTGAAACCGTGGCGTCCATGCTATGGTGATGCAAATTGTGGAAATACAATATGACAGTAATTATATGTTGCATACATCTGTGGAATAATCAAATGATCACCAACCTCCTTTGGGGAAATAAAAAAATGCGGCAAAGCAAACAAGAAGAGGTCGCGTGATTCATTAAGCAAATATTACTCTGGTAGAGAATTTAGCCACAATGAAGTGTTCATAATTGTTTTTTATTTTCTCCCTAAACATGTGTAATTGCACCCAGAGTGTAAATGTGTGTGTGCGTGTGTGTGTAGCAGCTGCTTCGTGCCGCATTACTATTGTTGCAAGTGCAGGGTCAAGTGGTTCCTCACTGGTGACCACATCACTTAACAGGACAGCCACACACACTGAGCAGCACACATGCATGGTTTGCTTTGGAAGAAAACCATAGACAAATCTACATTTTATGTAGGATGTGGCATAAAGGAATAGCTCTGTGTGAGACTTGTATAATATACTGTTGAGGTCGGTAAAGAAGCCACACACCGATCGGACATGGCCTGAATACCTCCCCAGTGGGGTTGGTCATTGTTGAATTTGAGCAATTCCGGTTCCGATTCCTTGTTTCGATTCTGGTTCCTAACGATTCTTGATTCTGATTCTTTTCAGTGGTAAGGTCATAAAAGTTTGGTTTAAATGAGGGCGCTAACCAAAGTTCTTGGATGAAATGTCTGAATGTCTCCATGGTGTTTTTAAATTATAGGAACGATTTTCAACCATTCTATAAATAACAAACCATTTAATTTGAACATAAATGTTTTTAAGTCTCTCTACAGAAGAGTACACGTTTACAAATCATTTTTATTTTTGAAAACCTCAAGAAAAAACATTGACCCATATCCTGTAGTTTACAGTATGTGTTAGAAAGTGTCTCATGATGCAGAATAGACAAAGTGTAACTTAACCATGTTACTGAGTTCCTACTAACCTGCGTGCAGAATATCAAACAAGTACGTTGAATGGAGTAACACTTAATGCTGCATACATGCTCTGTTCTCACATGTAGAAATCCTTCATTTCGGAAAAACTTGTTACAGAGTTTCTAAGATAGTCGACCATAAAGGGAAAAAAGTTAAAGAAACAACCAAAAATTTTGAGTGTGCAGTCCTAATGACAAAACCAATGTTAAAATATTGTTGGAACTTCAAAAAAAATGCTTGCAAAGCAACTGAAGAACATTTCTGTGAAGTATAATCAACTCATCTTAAATAATAAATGGAGGTAAATCATTTGCTTGCTATTTGCAAAATCCAAATAAGGCAAAACAATGCTGGACAACACGGAAACAACTGAGCTCAACATTGAGGCAAACATTAACTTCACACCATTAAATCCACTGCATGACTCCAAATAGATGACAGCAACATATTTGAGAAGAATACAGAAAAAGATATAAGGGAATTACTTAAACACAGAAACCAACTCTGATCAACAAAGATGCAAGCATGTATCAATATCCTCCAACGACGGTACTTACTCATGCACAAATACGTCCAATATTATCTTTAATTCTAACCAGATGTAAAGAAATTAGGTGCCCTCATACTTTTGTCGTTGTTGGTGGTAACTGAACGGTGGCCAGGGAAGTGTTTGCCTCCTGATAAGTAAAAGTGATGCAGACTGCCTCTACAGTAGGTCACATAGTTGCAACGCAGCAATACCAAGATCCGTTTTACTTGGTAACGGCAATAGTAATCGTTTAATTTATTTCAAACAGGCAATCATGTTATATTGGAATACTTCACGTTTAAAATTCACAATTTGACATATCCAAAAAGGAGTAGAAAGAAGCAGATCTTATTTATTCCTACCCCCTCTCCGTTTCACATCAATTGTCTTTACTTTTTCCAAAGACACAGTGTCTAGTTCTGATAAAACTGCTGTTGTCATCAGTGTCAGGGCACCTATATTTGGTGACCTAAGCTCTTTATAGATAAGCTACACAACTTGTGAAAAATGATGTGCTGTGACGCGTTCAGTCACTCTCGTGAGTGTTGGGCGGTAATTGTTTTTCATTGTTATTCACGTCCCCCCATGACAATTGGCGTGCCCTGGGGGTATGCGTACCCCACTTTGGGAACATAGGCTATAGCTAGTTCGTAGACGTTGAAGTGACTTCCAACAGACAGCAGACTTTGAATTTTGGAGACATACAGTTGAAACAGTGTGTGGGTGTGTTCCTGCTGGATCCTGTGAACTTTCTTTAGACAGTTGCTTGACACCGAGCCTCTAGTTATTATATTTACGTGTCAACTTGATTTGTTATTCTTTTATGGAAAACATAAGGAGATTATTGGAGGCAGACTAATCAAAGTGACAGGGGTGACACACACTGGAAAGCTCCCAAGGTACACTACGGGAACCACAAACTGGAGCCCTCCTGCTGCATGCGGTCAGGTTATGACTTGATGTAACCTTTAAAAGTCAACATTCACATTCATTTTTCTTTGTTCCTGATGAACTTTTAATTGATCTCTCACTGAGATGCGGTTTGGTCTTGTCATCAAGAGGCAGTCTTTAAGGTTTTTAATTTGCAGATCTCTTTATTTGTCCCACAAGTCTGTGATTATTGCAATTATGTGGCTTTGGGCTATTGGGTGGACGTTTTCAGGAAGGAAAACAAAAATGTTTGAAACAGCAAAAGAAAGTAACTTCCGGGTGGAGTTTGATACATGGGTAAAAAAAGGTGTCTTCTGTACAGTTTAAGCATGTTTATTCATATTTCTGCATCCTGTCCGTCCATTACGTGCGAGCAAACCGCAACGTCGACAGTGTAATGTGTGTGGATGTTGACTTAAATGTGTGTGTGTTACTGTGACGTGGAGCACCTGCCCTCCCTGTCCAGTCATGCTGCCGTGTGACGGCTACTGAGCTGGAACCATCCAGATGATATCATCAAACACTGACAAGGCAGACAGGTCAAGGCGCCTGTGGTTGTTGCTGGAAAAGGCAACTCCCCAAAATCCTTGCTTGTGTGTGGGTGTGTTTCAGTTACACACAAGTAAACATTTTTTTAATCCAATAGGAATGCAACGGCATTTCTTCTCCACTGCTTAGTAGTTGTAAACAGAAATTGCACAGGCATTGGTTTTCTTAAGCAATGTGGTGGCCTCCTTTTCTAATAGACGCCATGGCCTGGTGTATAGTTCCCTTGAAACAAATAAAAATGTCTGGTAACTGTAATTTCCTCTTTTCAATGATTCTTGCATTAAAAACTCAGTAACATTGCTAATTACAACAGCAAAACCCACAAAGGCAGGGTTTACCGGCTGCTGTTTTAAATGAGTCAGTTGTACACTATTAAATATCAGCTTATTTTATGTGGTGATGAGTTTCTAGCCAGTAACGTTCCAGTCACCACCGTGCTCACTCCACAGTGTTGTGTTTTGTGCCCATTTTTATGTTTTGGGAAGCTGTGTGTCTTCACATTGGTGTACCTCTGTCATGCCTCTACCATTTCTCTTCATTTTTCTATAATAGTCCTTTCTTGCAATTTCTCCAGATTTTTTGTAATAATGATCCTTTTATTTCATTTGTTTCACCTGACAGATATTGTAATTAGGGATGCTCCAATCAGGTTTTTCTGCTTCCAATACCAATTATCCAGAAGTGGAATCGGCCGATACCTATACCGACCATAGATTAAGTGTACATTTTTAAATAAACATTTCTTTTCATAGCTTATTTCAACCCAAACAAAGCGAATATGTATGTTTTACCAGAACATTTAAAGGACCTGTTACACTAATTTCCGGGCCTTTACATTGAGTTCTGTACTCCTATACAGCAGCTACACATGATAACCCACACAGAAAGCTTTCTAGATCTTCCAGACTCTGCACCTCTTTCTGCAGTGTTTTCTGCCTCCTGTCCAAACGGTCTGTGTAATTTACTCCACGACCGGCCCTCCTCCGGGTACACTTCCTGCCAAGTCCACTCCACTGTGATTGGTTACACTCCCAAGCACTCCAGAGGACTTCTGGACAGCTGCCGAACCCCTTTTGTACGATTACTTGCACAAAATAAACACAGTTAGAACACTGATCAGTTGCTACTTAAAGCTTGCTCTTCTGACTCTTCGACATGACCAAGTAGCGTTGGAAAGGCGACGGACGTCTGCAACAGTTTGGCGCATAGTCCAGCTTCTTATTGGCCCATGTTCACAAAACAGTCCCGTGTGAAATGCCGTTGAGCATATTTTTCTCTTGCTGGCCGTGAATCAGCAACTCCAACCACTTCTGCCTGATGCTTGCTTCTTTACGCACACCCGAACAAACATTTCCTCAGAGCCATGCATGCTAACACGGTCAATAGGGTAGAGCGGAACAGAACGGGAGGAGGGCAGGCCTACAGCCTTTGCCTGGGCATGCCCATATAGGGAAGTCCTGGTTGCACTGACGTCAATGGAACTTGGGTGTTAAAAAAAACACAGCGTGCAGAGCCGTCCAAAACTGCCTTCAGGTTGGCATCGTTTAACATGAGAATACAACATTGTAACAACATTTATAGGTCAGAAAAATAGGAAAAGCATAATAGGTATCCTTTAACAAAATGCTGGTATCCACAACTCACATTTTGTATTTCAGAATGCATTTCTTTGTAGTGTTCACACATTATTAACTGATAATCTGAATGAAAAGCAGGCTTGCAGGCGCCTCGTGGTCATGGGAGTCTCCCTCGTGCCCGCGGGCACCACGTTGGTGACCGCTGGGCTATATGATATGAAAAGTTAGACAAAAATATATTTGACTTTTTTCAAAATCACTGGTGAAACTTAGAGGATCAGGTGCCTTTTTTAAAGAGACTTTGGATGCAAGAGCATCCGGCAGGACCCCTGGCAGTCGGCAAACCCGTTTTCTTCCATTGGCGATGACGTCCGGCGAATCCAACAACTGTTCAGACTATCACTTGGCACGTGTCCTGCATTTTGGATGTTTAGCTGCCGCCCGACCGACGAGCACATCGCGAGTGCCTGCCTTCCAAATGCCACACCAAACTAAAGCTTTTTAAGACGTTTTTGCAGGGTGCAAAACTTATATCACTCTCACAACGACAGGAAGTCCCACACGGCAGGCATGCTTGTTTTGGCTTTGTGAAGGGAAAGTGGGCGGGAGATGGGAGCAATGGGGGCTGATTGGCGAAGGGGATAAAAGCAAGTATCAGCATATGCTGATACCTTGCTTTTTTTTGCTGGTCACTGCTGTCCTTCCATAGTCCTTCAGCAGCAGCAGCTGGAGAACAGAAAGTCAAATGCTGTGCTGAATGAATGAATGAAAGGCTGAATGACTGCCAACATGGAGGATTATACAGTATGTCCACGCTCAACAGGTTTGTGCAAGACTTTTACAACAAAGTATTACAGTTTTTGCTGGTGAAGGATTCATGGTTCCATTTATCACAGCAAGTTTTCCAGGTCCTGAGGCAGCAAAACAGCCCCAGACCGTCACACTACCACCACCATATTTTACTGTTGGTATGATCTTGTTCTGAAATGCCGCGCTACTTTTACGGCCGACGTAACGGGACACACACCTTCCAAAAACTTCAGCTTTTGTCTCGTCAGACCACAGAGTATTTTCCCACCGGTCTTGGGGATCATCAGGATGTTTTCTGGCAAAACTGAGATGAGCCTTAATGTTCTTTTTGTTCAGCAGTGGTTTTCGTCTTGGAACTCTGCCATGCAGGCCGTTTTTGCCCAGTGTCTTTCTTATGGTGGAGCAATCACTTTTTCACACAGGGCCATGTAGGTTTGGATTTTTTTCTCCTTTAATAATAAAAAGCTTCATTTAAAAACTGCCTTTTGTGTTCAGTTGTGTTGTCATTGAGTAATATTTAAATTGGTTTAGGGAACATTCGGGAACATTTGTGAACTTCTGTAATGCATTATGTCACGAATGGCAGCAGATCTTGCAAGGTTTTAATTTGGCAAGTATCAGATGTAAAAATATTCATATTTTTATTATTTCACATGGGAAAAGTCATTTCCAAATAAATCGGAGGTCAGTAAGTGTACCTGACCAGATGACACTGGTTTTTGTCAATATGCTTATTTTTAGATCTTACAACTGTAGGGACTCTTTTATCGGAATACCAGTAATGCCATTCTTCTTGCATAACGATGCTGCATCACTGTCCAATAATAATACAGTACTTACCATGGACATGCTTCCAAATGTACCATCTTATTTTCCTATGGACTGGCTCTAATAATAAGCAGGTAGTGGTTTGTTTCGCAACAACGCTCAAGTTTTCAGAACAGGACAAAAACAAATTGTACCATCCTAAAATATTGTACCTGCTGCTGTACTTTCTTTTTTTTTTATTCTGCCCTCTGTCTAGACCACAGAGGACAGGTTAGCGAGGGTATGTTCTTTTTCCATTTGCAGATTTAGAGGATATTATGGCTTATTTCCACCTGCAAACCCAAGTGTTCCTCCGTTGACAGAATTGGTGTAATTACCAACGTCTACCCCTCACTTGAACATCTCATATTCTAAAGCACAACATTTGCCATGGCCCACTAAAAAGAAAACAAAACACTCAGATTTCACTGCAGGTACAAGTTGATGTAAAATAGACAAAATATCCCTGGCTCTGTGTGTCCTGCGTGTCGCATCATAATCAAATCAGCGTTTCTACTGAATGACTTGCAGCGCAATGGCTGCCCAAGTATAATAATCCAGACAACATTACTGGACCAAGCCGGTATCTACATTTCAGCAAGTAGTGCCTTGGAGAAACTGTTTTCATTCAGTAACATTCCTATTTCAGGAACTTCAAATGTTAGGTAAAGAAACATTAGGAGAAGAGGGCTGAAAGGAAAGCTGTGTGTGCGCCTGTGCGTGCATGCATGTAGATTGCAGGAGACTCAACCCATAGTGTGTACCTATGTATAATTTGGACATACAACTCTAAGTGTATCTAGCCAAATGTTTTTATATGGCTCCATGACGGGGGAGAGGCTCCATCTAACAAAGGCGACTATTTCGATGGCGCTGGTCAAGTGAAGGAGTGCTGGACTTATAATGACATCAAAAACAAACAGTGGTGAATGGGCACATGGTCCCTCTGTAACCACAAGGCCCTTAACGGGAAGAGTCTGTCCAGCAGTGCACTGCACAGCTCCAGCGCTACAGGAAGACCCCGGCGCCAAGGAGTTAAAGTACACCTACTGTGTGAGTGTGTGTGTGCGTGCGTGTGTGCGTGTGTGTGTATGTGTGACAGAAAATCTGCCCTCCAAAAAAATACCTGAAATGGACACTCTAAGCTGAGCACTAAGCTGAGAAAAAAAAGAATACAAGTCCATTTGTGCAGACATTTGTGCACATATATACAAATACAAACATTCCCATATAGTCACGGGGGGATGTTCCAATCAAGAACCAGTAACAATATTATCCTGCCATTCACTGTCATTCTGTGATTGATGAAGCAGAGGGCAGGCCAGGCTATGGCGGCTCACATGCTGCTTCAGATGCCTTCGACATGATGCTTATACAGCATAACAATGGACAGAAAAATCAGCATATTAAACTACGATTTTCTTGCCAAAAAATACTGAATGGACCCCATGCGGAGTGCTTTGTTCCAACCCAGTGAAATCTTTGTATTTGACTTGTGGAAAATTTGTGGAAAAGCCTGCAACTCATGGGAGTGTTGAGGAATGAGCATGCAAACTTATAGGATTTGACATGTGGATAAACACACACCCATTACACACAACATTAGGCACACCTGCACATCTATGATGAAAAATTCTGTCTTTACAAAGACAACACTGCTTAGTTTTGACTGACACTGTCAGAGATATTAATTTAACATTCATTGTAGCTGGCAGAGGTGTAGACGTTCTGCATCATATTGAAAAATGTAATATGTAGGTTATTGTAATGTAGCAAAATGGTACTTTGCGATTTATAAAGGTATATTAGGACCACATTGAAAAGGGAAAAAATATTGCTACAACAATAGAGTCAAAATATTAGGAGAATAACATAATAAATAATAGTATTAGCTGGAGGTGTTTTTATTTATTTTTTATTGTTTTTTTAACATATTCAATTATATTAACTGACTATTGAATATATTTCAAGTATATATGAGGAAAGGAGCTGTTAGTGGTAGCCTGTCGCATTTACATTTCTGAATTTGAACATTCATGTGTGAAAGTAAAAAACATTCAGCTATTTTATTATCGGTATGTAATATTACATTTAAAAAATAAAAATATACTGTATACTAGTTATAATTTGATATACATTTTTTTATTTGAAGATGTTTTCAATTTCTAAATACTTTAATATTTAATATGAGCATTAATTAGTAATTCAATAATACTGACATGTTACAGACATACAAAAATAAAGTGACAAATCTAGTGAAGAGACGTGAAGACTAAACCAGGGAGGCTCTCAGAAGGGTGAGTTGGTGGACTTTCTAACAGAACTCAACATGAAATCACGTATCGTTCTTCTTAACAAGCAGCGGGTGCTGGTGTGGGCCCCTCTCCAATCTCAAAGCACTCACTGTTTGTGATACAAAAAACTGACAAAAAAAGCGTTAAACATATTTGCTGTGTGTTTTTTACTCTTGTCACCCACAGTGTTATCCCTGTCTCCTACATCGTCCATTACAATTCCATGCAAATTCACACCCCCCTCCACAAATACATTGCAGTGCTGTGGGGAACACTGACATTCTAATAATTATAATATGAGTGAGTTAAGTGTGGGCGGTATTGTCTAAAAACACCAGCTGCATGCACATACTCACTTTCCATTTTGTGTCTCTCTTGGTCCGCCCACACAGCGATTTGACTAGATTTTGTTCAGTTGCTTTTTTTAACCATACCTGCACATTATAACACATTTTGAGGGGTAGTTTTACATGTCTCATGTAATAATTAGGTTCTTAGGACAAAGTTGCTGTGTTAATGTTTATCAGCTAGAACTGAGATACCCAATAACAGACATTTCACCATCCAATGTCAGTTTTATCACTACATTTTCTCAAATAGCGGCCGGGTAATCGAATCTAAACTGAAGTAAGGTATTTGAGAAGAGGCTTTTGAAACGATTCTATATGGGTGAAGCTACACATTTTTCTGTCCAGCGATTGATCGACAGATAATTGATGTAATGTGAAATTAATGTGTAGCTGCTTATAATTCTTGGTTTCGATTGAAACTGCTGTGCAGTTAGAGAAAGTTTGCACTTGCTGCACGGCTGTAAGACCATGCTGATGTCTACTTTGTTTAAAAGTTTTACTACTAAAGTGTTGTGTTTTGTTTCAAGTTTTTATGCCTTGATTTGATGATGTCGGTCTCTTCAAAAAGGAAGAATGTTTTATTGTGCGTGGATTACCCATGTGTACCTAATGAGGTGTCTGGAAAGTGTGAACAGATTGTGATAAAGGTCTCTGTTCACATTAGTCTTTTTTATCACTTGGCTTCCTCTTTTGCTCTCCATCAAAAGAACCACAAGATCCACTCGTTGCTTTAAAACATTGTAATAAAACAGAAACTAGGTTGTAAGTTTCACTAAATGGCCTTGAAATCTCATAAGGGACATTTTTATTGCTGTATTGGCATTGATCGTGCATGAATTAGTATAACAGTATAACATACAAAATGTCCTCAGAGATCATGTAGAAAGCGAGCCGTCCATAAGAACAGATCATCTTTACATGTTGCCAATCATCCCACACGTTAACTTAATCCTGATGGGTGAAGCAGAAATGCTGAGAGACGTTTTTCACCCCCAAACGCCTCTCTAGGGTGTCTGGACGTGCATGAGTGCTGACCACAGCTGCTTCCCCATGTAGTTTTATTACACAAGGTCGTAACATTTATCCCTATGTTGCTCTACAACTTTTTTTGTCTTTAGTCACACAGAATGCTGCCAAGAGGTAGTTGGCATATTCTCCAAATGTATCTGGTTCAGTCTGTGTGTACATGAATGTCTGATTATCTGATCGTTCTGGTTCATGCCTCTGCTAAGCGCATGCAACATGATACAGCATCAGCTCCTGTGCATATCACACAGATGACAAACAGAAACACAAAAAATCTGACAGTTTTTTGTCTTATCCTGCTTGGAAACAAACATGACCAACCGATTATGTAAACCGGAGTGCTCACACGTTTTCAGCCTACGAGGTACTTTTAAAATGACCAAGTCCCACAGATGTACCTCCTATTATAAACATAGAAAATATGTTTTTAAATATAGAAATGTGTAATATATTTTATATATTTATAAATATGGGTATTTATGTATGTTGTACATGTATAACAGGGGTGCACACATCTTTTCAACATGCAAGTTCGGCATGGTCTACAGTATCTCTGACTACTCTAACCGGTAAACATTGAAACTACTACACTAAATACAAATGATTAGTATTCCACATTCACAGTTTCAAAGTTAACAGGTAATCAAAGAAGTTGATATTCAAAAATTCACAATTCAATTCAATATGGCAATAAACATAATTACACATAATTCTTCAATAGTTGTATATGTCAGTTAAAATAGCTACGTAGCATTCATTATACACACAGTTCATGTATTACATCCAGTTAGCTAACTTCAAATGCTAGTATTTGCTATCAAACATTACAGATATAATAAATGAAAATGATTATGCAAATGACAATGCAGCCCGTGTCAGAATTGAACAGCGTCATAATTCCTTCGTCACACATGTTGTTGGCCCCTCTCTCTCTTTTGGTGTGCTGTTTTGGTGTCCTCCTCTTCATCTGGCAGTAGTCCAGCCTTTTGAAACCCGTTGATAGTGTTTTTTCTGCTCCACATTGTAAAGATCCACCGACAGACTTGGTTGCTCTTGGTTGCTCTTCGCATACGGCCGTCTGCTCTCTGTGTATTTAAAAAATCTTCAAGCATGATTTCTAGTTCAGGCCATCTGCTTTTCTTCCCTCTGAAAGCTTTAATTGTCTGTTGGCTTTGTGTAAGCTTTTCATATTGCCGTCTCCAACGTCTGACCATACTGTAACACTGAGTGCGCGGCACAAACACCAGACGGGCTAGTCGAACATCAGCCTTTTTATTGCAGTCACGCAATCACCACAACAGCACAACAGTTACAAACACGAGCTACTGTTCAGGCCGCAGTCCACGCCAAGCTAACCCACACAATTGCCCACATGGGGGATTCTCTGTCACGTCACTTCCCGTCCATTCCCCTTTTCACTCCCTCCAACCCCGGAACACATTTTTCACAGCAACAAATACACAAACACAACACATAACAGCCCTAAGGGTCATTGCAATACACTAATTGATGCTAAGCTTACGCAAAGCAGCCATGTTTCCTTGTCTTCACAGCTAAATCGATCACCTTTAACTTGAAAGAGGCATCATATCCATTTCTTTGTGTGTTTTCTAAGATGGAAGATTGTGACTACTGGGTTGTCACTGCGCATGTGCAGAACATGTCTACATTCCGGTACAGCAACACGCCATAAACAAAAAGAACAAGAACCTGTCTACATCCGGTTGCCTATTTTTTGGCAGTCCAGGAGAACAACTCAGCATTTTATGTTTTGTTTTGTATGGTTTATTGTATCTGTATTTCTATGTACGGATGTATAGTATACGTCAGTGGATATGACATGTATGCCTGTGGCGCTACGTACATTATGTTAGTTAGGTCACTTGGGGAATTGCTTATTTCTGCTGGAGTTATCTCTTTGAACTTCATAAGCACCAGGGTCTTCCACCAGCCTTTGAGTGATCAAAGTGCATCCCGGTGGATGCAGGTATGTGTCAACAACGCGATCGCTGCACAAATTCTAATACGTCCTCTCTTTTACATGTTACTTTCCTCTTTTTGTATTTATTCAACATAACAGGCTTTGCAATCTTGTCGGTATATTTATGGTGTTTATGGAATAACCCAAATCGAGCAATGGCTTACATTTGATTTGATTATAAATTGTGCTTGTTGTTGCTCACTGTAAACTGGAGTGTGTACGCTCCACTGAACTATATCGGCAGGGTTAGGAAAAGCAGAGAAAGGTGGCTTCTCTGCGTTTTTTGCTTGTTTCCTAAACTTTTTTGCCCCTATCATGGACTGTCTTAGTATTAGCGTTTTCCGATATACATATTTCAATTCTGAAGTATACGAGAACATGACCACATATTAGCAAAGTTTGAGATAAAAGTATCTGCTTATACATTGAAAATTACGGTAGTTTAATGGACAAATATTAATATTTATTTCATTTTATGAGTATTTGGTTTTCTATTTTTCATCATTGCCTCCCATGACCCGTGATTCACTGCTTCAACGTGATTTGTTTTTCGCACTCCCAGCAGTAGAGCTGAGCTGAGCCAGTACCGTAAAGCGAACAGGGCGATATAATGACAACAAAATCTAAATTCAATATCAGTGACTTATGCTTTTATGTTGCCAATAAGTTCCCAGTTGTATTTTCTAGGATGTTGAAAACATTTGGGATGAATATGCACCCCTGCTGCTTTTAGCATCCTGTTGCTCTTTGATTTGGTTCTGGCTCGGGTATCAGCAAGCTTGATTTGGACGAGGGGTACTGAGGTCATTCTTATGAACTTGAACTAAATCCACTGACGGTGTTTGGATAGGTGCACAGAAGGCCTTACAAGACGCAGAAAATTACTGTGGCCGTTTTTGTTTTTAATGCATGCTTGCTGCTCGTTGAGGAGAATTGCTGGGTGAAAGGAATTTGCAGATAGAACGATGAATATAAGTTCAGCCAAGTATGCTGTGCAACCTGGAATTAGTTGAAAGAGGAGTTGGAGTTCTGGAGTGAATTTAGTAGCATTAAGATGAATTGTGGTGAGAACATATGTGACAAAAGTAAAACTAAACATAAATCACTGCATTTTTTTTCAGCCAAATGCACTGTCATCAGTACATTCAGGATGTAGAGCAGCACCTAATATAACGTGCAATATGCTATAATGCTGCAAAATAGGTTAGGAGTAAAAATGCGTTTTGTAACAACGATATTCAATTAGCATTGCTTTGCGTCTCTTGCATGTGCACAGTAACGCACTCCAAAACAATGACAAACATGCTGCACAGAAAATACTATATAGAATATACAACGGCATAGCTTCCCTAGAAAAAAGTCTGAAAAAGATGGATCGTCTTGTATTTGTGTTCTAGAGATTTATGCATGCAATCAATCTCCCTAAGCGAGTCAGAGCTTTTCTTCCTGTCAGTCACACACACACGCCAGTGACCTGGAGAGATGCAGCCACCAAACAGAGACCCAAAAACAGTGTCTCAATTGGATTACCCTGCCATATGGATTGTAGTGTAGACAGTAAGACTACTTTAGATATGCTAAGCATGATATGATGTCCCCTTTACTGTCTCCACATTGTTTTTCCCCGAAGAGGACTCAAACGAGCAACTCTCCAGCAACAATCTTATCCTGTGGCCAATTAGGCCACAGGATGTTCCTTCTTTTGAGCCGCTTGTTGGACCCCTGAGCCATGACTGTAAGCCACTGTGACAGTTACTGGCAGGAGTAAGTATGCAGCCTACACTGCTTAAGTTGTAACAGTTGTATCGCCACATGTGGGATCTCACTCAGCATGATTTATGCTCCCGCTGCTTTGTGTTGCACTTTTGATCGCAGTTTATTGCTCGTTGATATCAGCACGGTCAGTTAGGTAATGTTGTGATGCATTATGGTGTGTTTTGATACTGCTGAGTAGCAGTAGAAACCAACAATGGAATACAGTATCTATATAGTGCAGAATTTAAAGCAGCTGTAAGGGATGTTTGTTTTGTTTTAGCTCATTGTTGTCCCCTGAAGTTAAGTAGAGCAATTGATTTTTAAGCCACAAAAAAAATGTATAATCATTTTAACAGACTACAGTCGTCCCTCATTTATCGCGGTTAATTGTTTCCAGACGCAACTGCCTTGAGAGAATTTCCACAAAGTAGGATTCAATATTAATAAATTGAATATTTTTGTAGTTAGGGCATAGAAAACCAGTTTAAGGCTTTGTAAATGTGATTTTGACCTTTATTAGAGCCCTGTAGACATGAAATAACACCCCTATAGTCACCTGACACTCCTATTATTCTTTGTTCATAACACATTGCTCACATGCAGTGAGCAAACTATGGGATCAGTCCAGGGACACAAGTATAGCAAGCTACTGCGCTAACTAGTTAGTCTTTCCAATTTACTTATTCTAAACTTAGGAAAGTGTTTCAAACGGAGTAGGGAAGAAGTAAGAAGCTAAAACCTTACCACTTCCACACGGAATGGGAGGAAAACTGTCTCGTCAGACATGCCAAGGCTGACTCCATGCAGTGTGAAGGCAATCTAATCTAATGTCATGTAACATTACTGACGCCTAGTGGCCAGAATACTACATTTAACTTCTTGAATATTTTTGACTAATAGTCCATTGTTAACCACAAAACAGCGGCCATTTATTAATTTATTAATTTAAAGAAACGCAATAGAGGAGGGAGCGATGGTCAAACCACAATATAGTAAGAGATGACTGTACAACACACTACTCTAAAGCATAACATCAGTACAAATGCTAGCGCAATGCATCACTGTTGGAATGCATTGATTAGTTCCATATGAAATTTTGCTCCCCTTCTCTTTTTAAAGTTTCAGAAAACTGGTGTTGAAAAAAGAAGGGTAGCCTTATGTTGAGGGTCGTTTTATATTTGGGCTAATACAGTATATCAGAAATTATTACATTCTAGTGGCTTCCTTTGGCCACAGCCTTCCACAGATGCTGTACCGGGGGGAAACTAAACAGCAAAACTAATGCTGATGAGTCACCAGCAAAATGGACCACGCTGTGAAATGTAATACGGGCAGTGTCCGCCTTGAGAGAGCACTTTAGTGAAAACAGTGTCATTACTACAACCTGAGGTCTTGCAGGCTGGGACCTCATGCAGTGAACCGTATGCCAAGAATGGAACAAGAGGAAAGGGGAGGGGCCTTGCTGTATTAACACGATACAATCAGGGATGGAGGAGGGAGCCCACAGGATGGACCGTGCTAGTGCCAAATTCTTGTTTGAACTGGAGCGAACTAGATCCTTGCATCATAGCGGCTCTCCAAGAATAATGTCAAAAGCTGATGACTCAAAGAGAAAATAGAGAGTTAAGCTCAGCCTGTCCCGCTTAGTTAGTGCTGAGCCCCAGGAGCATACAAGGGTGCTTTTGGGATGACAGAAGTGATTACATAATGAATCTACATTTTATCTAAGGGGACAAGCACTGTCAGCTGCCATGCAGCACTTTTCAACAAATACATCTTTTTAAAGACACATGAATGTATACTTTCTATATTTTTATGCACCTGTCATTTGTGACACTCAATGGGGTGTGCAATTTCAACATTCTTTGGCACAGGTGTAAAAAATAAATAAATATAGATACTACATTTTCATAATTGATTCTGAACATTTCAACATCTGTATTCATGACGTACACCGTGGAAAATGATGTTGTGATGTCAGTCTGGTGGAGATGTCTACGGCGTTAACCCTCAAACATCCATCCAGCCATCCATTTTCTATGCTCTTTATCCTAATTAGGGTCACGCAACTCTCAAACAATTAACCCTCAAAGAGGACTGTCAAGAGGAGGTGATTTGCATGAAAGCTATCCGACAAGCAGTTTTACTAGAACAGAAAAAAATATTAAATTAAAACGGGAAAAGGTACACACTTTTATCTGTACTGGACATATATTTTCCACATTAAAACGAGAAAAAACATACTTTTCTTGGGACAAGACCACATCGTGTCAATAAAACAGAACAGCAGTTTTATCAGAACAGGAACAATTCATGCATTAAAAGAAGAGCAGTGCACTTTCATCTGTACTGGACATATTTTATTCAACATTGAAACAAGAGAAAGAATGACTGTTTTATTGGGACCAGACTACATTTTGTCATTGAAACAATAGCAAGAATAGGGCCCCGTGGGTTCCGTGTTAACGGAATTGGCCAATAAAAATGGACTTTACTATTAAACGCGGAATCTCGCGGAAATTGACATAATGTGAATGAAATGCTGTCATCATGAAGAGAAGGGATGTTTCATGTGGGGTAGTATTTCCTCAGCAGACCGCTCATCAGAAATACTAACTCAGCACCTCCCGAACTACACATTTCAAAATACCAACCTAAAACGCTGGTTTAAAAAGTTGTCCGAAACTCCTCTTACGTGAATGTAAGCTAGCAGGGTTAGCTTAGTTTAGCAGAGCATGCTAGGGCGGCTGTGTGTGTGCGACTCAGGCTAGATGAGTTTATTTTCTGAGATGTGTTGTAACACTTTAATGTAAGGAGCGTTTATTCGTGCACCCAGTTCTTCTTAACCATAAACAGACATTCTCAACGCACACAGAACACTCTTCTGGCCTTCAAAATAAGAGTGCTCTTTGTCACATGTCGTCTAATTGTGTAAACAAAGGGCGTCATAAAAAATATCTTACATTAATAATGCAATTGGAATTACATCGGTGACTACATCTTCCTTCATCACAAGCACTAGCATTACAGTTTGTTAAAGATTTTTTGGCCAGATGCTTGAGACATCCCATTACAAACGTTAGCCAGGCTAAATCCATTTCTGAATTACTGGACAAAATTGGCCAATGATGTATTCTATCAATAAATGCAAGGATTTTTGCATTTAACACCTTGTATTCACTAACCCAAAAAGCACACACTATATGTTTTATGTTTTTCACATTAAAACAACAGCAGAAAATAGTGTTTTATTAGGACAAGACTACAAAGTGTTAAGAGCACTGAGGAATAACAGCAGTTTTATCAGAATAGGATACATTCATTTGTTAAAACTACAGTGATGTACTTTTATCTGTACTGGACATATATTTTAAGAGAAACAATAACTGTTTTGTTGGGACAAGATTACAACTTGGATCCATGAAAACAAGAACAACACAGTTTAATAACAAGTGGACAAACTTCCCGGAATACATGCAGCATCTATCAGAATTGGAGCGCGTGTTGTAAAAGACGAGCAAAGAGTCATTGTGGGGCAGTTTTATCAGAACAAAGTCTAGTTTCTTCACTAAAACACAAGCATGAGCGCTGGTGGCAGTTTCGAGGTGTGGAGTTTTTATTTTTTTATGACAATATGATAGCATGTCAAAGAGCATTAAATGTCTTCATGAAAAACTGCTGCAAAGCCATGTACTGAGCATTTGTTGCCATTTAACACAAGAACAAAGAGCCATAACAGCTGTTTTATTGGAACGGGTCATCAGTTCTTCATTAAAAGAAAAGCATACGTCTCAGTAGCACAATTGCAGCACTTCTATCAGAATATATTAAAAGAAGGGTAAAAGCCGCCAAATATTTGTCAAGTTAGCCCTTGCCATGTTTTGTGCCTGTCGTTTTCCAAGCCGTCTCTATGAGTTCTTCCCCGCAGCACTGTAATAAGCAAACCATCTGGTGTGCCAGGTTAAAGGCTAAAGCATTTGTTGATGGCCATGCTGGATCATCCCACAATTAAGTTTCAGTAGACCGTCTAAAGAGCTGGCGTCAGACCATCAGTCCTAGTGTTACTCAAGTAACCAGTTTTTGTCAGATGATCCAAAACAGCACTTTCCACACCATGAAAATGCAGATTGTTGGAAAGTTCCCTCAAAAGCAGGGAGGCGCTGAGTGATGCATGACAGAAAAGTTCAGATGACATGTTGACATCACAGAGACAAATCATTCCAGGTAAGAATAGTAAAAATGAATGACTGCTTCCTGCACTGGAAACAAATTTTGGGGGCCTGCCTTTTCACCCTGGAGGTCACAGGCACTATGCTGTCATCACTGCAGTCACTCACATACCAGTTTCTGCTTCTTGTCCCCAGAATGGCACTGATTGAAGATGGAGTGTTTGTGTATGCCTCCCTTTGATTTGAGGACACTGCAGTTTGGGTCGGTCAATCTTCTCTTTGACTGGGCTAAAGAGGCAAACTGTTAACATAGTAGATACTTTGAGTTTAAAAAATGAAAATGCTCACTTCGACACTGCCAGTATTAATTCAGTCATGAATAGGGGTGTCATGAGACACGCACTTCACAAGACAACATGATACACGATTTTGGGTCTGCAAGAACGAGATGAGACAAGATTTTAATATTACTTTTAAGAAAAGAACAATGAAAAAATGTAAAAAATATATGGCAATGTATTCATTTATCGTGAGATTAGGTAATGTATTTATTATCATTCCAGGCCTAGTGCCCATGAGTTTTTTTTTCTGAACGAGAAATTTTGTCACGTTTTAATCTTGCGTGATCTTGTGACACGAGGTATTGTGACACCCCTACTAATCAATATTAGGGGTGTCTTAATCCATTATTGATCTTGGATATCGAGCCGATATGAGCAAAAAAAACGAGTATTCCATGATATCGGCCTGCATCTAAAATCTCCAGTATTGGCAATCGATTCCAGACTCTGTCCCAGCATGTCATGGATTAGTAGTGATGTCAGGCCATGTGTTTTTTATCGTAAAGTTCATAAAAGACGTTGCAGCTGGGTGTAAAACTTGTCATGCACAAGTTTCCCGTGGTGGCAAAGTTGGGATGTTTATACGACCAAACTTATCGCGCATTTGAAGCAGCATCACACAGGAAACTCCCACGGGATGCCAAGAAGTCAATAGCTATAAACAAAAAAGATGATCAACCCCTGTCAGTCGTGAGTAAAGTCGGGTTTAAACTAGGGATGCTCCGGTCGATCGGCCAGCAATCAAAATCAGCCGATTTCTATGAAAAGGCACGTGATAGGCCTATGCCAATAAATGCCTTTTGAATGCCGATCACAAAAGCTGTTTTTCTCTCTTTAGGACACACACAAAAGAGAAATACATGTGGTCATATTTCACATAAGGATTGTGGATGATAAGCAACATTTTAAAAAAAGGGCAGGTTCCCTTTAATCGCACCTGCAGAGAGAGCTGAAACTTGGAGCTGCCGAGTGACAGCCTCTAAATTTACTTACTTTACAGTATCTGTAAAGACAAGTGGACCAAAATCCCCCGAACTTGATCAACCACATGACACATTTGACCTGTGTGCTTTGCCAACAAGTGTTTCTCCACCAATTACTAAATCTCATTGTGCTTGGGGCTTAAATACTTATTTTTATTCAAATACAAAATTATTTATAAATTTTATTTGATGTTTTTTGTTGATTTTTTTGTTGATATTCTGTCCTTTGTTAAACTCAAAATATGGACATGTCCCTGTCTTTGGAAGAAGTTAAACATATTTTTTTCTTTAATGAACAATTAATTTGTAGTGTGGAATGTTCCAAAAGGTCTTGATCATGTGATATTACTGAAACAGAGAACAATAATTAGCAAGTATTGTGATACCATGTGCTGTTTGTGCCATGTATCACAATCAATATCATGGTGACTTACTTGATGGATAGTCGCCCATCTGGTCCAGCTGGTCTGGGGTGTCTTTTCCACTTTATTTTGGGTAGGTGGAAGAAGTTTCTATTCTGCGGTGTTTGTCAGCGCTAAAAAATCTTCGTTTGTTGTGATCCAATCTCTTGGAGCAATGTCCTCCTCGCCATATACACGAAGCCTTTCCATTGATGGTAACACTCCATTTCTGTCGGCATGGCTTGGAAAGCTCCATATTTATCCCACCAAGTCATGCTGGTGGAATGACTTAGCCCCCCCCCCCCCCATCTGCTACGAATTTTCACTTTCTCTTCTTGCGAGCTTAGTTTGTAAAACGTAGCTCATCCTTCGTATATTCAGGCTCAAAAAGATAAGGTTCTGGATCCTCATTTGTCCAAAAGTAGTCATCGGCGGCGCTTTTCACAAATTCTGACGTGATTAGTAATTGAAAACAAACACGCGCTTGACTTAAGCCACCCCTTTCTTGCCCTCTTTTAAATGATCACAGTTATGGAAAGAGATTTTATATTGAGAAGTACTCTTATAAACACACAATTTACAAAAATACACTCTGACACAAATAAAACTTCAGTTCTGTGCACAGAAATACAATATACACATTAAACTGTATATAAGGTAGTATTTGTGATGAAGCTCTTGTACTCAATCCAATTTAAATTCCCTCTTGTGAGTGTATTTAAAACGTGTTTTCTGTCAGCCTATCAAATTCTCCTCTGGACCACTTTAGCTTTGGCTGTTCTCAGTCAAAGGTAACTAATGACCCGATAATGATGGAGCACGCTGTCTCAGGTGACGAATACAAAGTCATGTTCTCACCTGTGATGTCATAGGCTGAGGTGCACTGAAAAAACAGCACACGTTTTCCCTGCCCTGGCATCTAAAGGACGCCCAAGGGAGCAAGACGTCAGTGTCACTGTGGCCGTCTGCCGCCGCCATCATCATCAACACTAACATCATCATCATCCACAGGAGGAAAAACCCATATAGCTTTCATCCATCCACTTTTGCCTACCTACGATGAGTGAATTGCTCCTGTTGCCTTTTGTTTATGTTTTCACTTGTATAACTTGCAAACATTCACTCATCACATCACGTGTTACTTCATGTGATCCTTGACTTGTATCGATATACTTTTTCTATGTGAGTTCTAGCGGAAACATGTCATCTTCTGTTGAAATGCACGGAGTAGTGAGTCCATGTGCTGTAAACGCTAAACGTGTGCAAATAATCTGGACAGAAAAAGGCCAGATCAAAATACTCTATTTCTCATTTCCAAAATACACTCTGCTTAGGCACGTGTTTCTTACTATTTATATAAAAAGGCAATGTCTGCTCATATTTTTTTTCTTTCCTGTGTTGGGGTTTTACTTCCCTCTTGTTTTCCTTCACTCTTTTTTCCCCACTTATCCTTCCTGCCGCACCAGCCATTCTCTATTTGGGTTATATGGCTTGGATTACACAATCCACGATGTACACATACAGGAATGATAAAGGGACACTTTTACAGCACAACCACTATTTCAGAAATGCGTATGAGAGTCGGAGAACAATTTTAGCCTGCAGACATGGTTGGAAAATAGGTGTAAGCTATTACAAATGAGGTTGTAATATTTTAGGGCCGTATGGCTTTCCAGGGGAATAAAACCTCTTGCTGTGCAGAAAATGCAGCAGATTAATAACGTTGCAATTAGTATGGTTGTCTGGAACCATCATCAACACGTTATTTTACTCATATATTCTTAATTGGGCTGTTCACATGGTCTTTATGTCATGGTGTGAGTCTTGTTTTGAAGTATTAACACATTCAATATTGGTAATATTGCATTAAAATGATTAATGACTGAAAAAAAACATACTGTATCTCCATATCTTGCTTTATGACAACTACGTATGTACAGCATATCCCAATACCAATGAAATCCATTTCACCGTGATGTACACTCCTAATCAGAATTATAAAACCAGTTGAAATATTGCACTGTTGGATGTTAAAGGAGGTTCTAAGTACTTTGATGTCGGCTCTTCCTATCACATCAACATTCACCAAACGTTGGATTGTTCACCCACTAATAGGGAACGTGAGCTGGCATTAGACTGTCCTGAGAGTAAGCAATTTATTGCAAACAAGCATTAAAGTGAAATAGGCTGTTCATCAGCTGATCAAAAGTTTAAGAGAACAGCCTTTAAAAGCCCAAATCTTGGCTGAAATGTGGATTCAATGTCATTTTCTGTCAAGTATTCACACTGTCACGATCTCTCGATGGCAAAGGCAAAAACGTTTTGATTCTCTTTGAACTTGGTCGGATTGTTGAGCTGCATAAGTAACACGGACAAAGTAAGGCAGTCCTTTTAAACAACAGGACAACGTTGCAGTTCACAATGCCCACCTGAGAAAGGACTTCTTCCTCACCCTTGTGGACCATCCTGCGTGTTCCCCTGATCTAAATCTAAAAGAACATTTTGGGATGGATGGCAAGGGAACTTTACAAAAATGGACATCAGTTCTGACATCAGTTCAGACAACATTCCTGCTAGCCTCCTGGAAACACTGGCATCAAGCATTCCTAAACCAATTTTTGAGGTGATTAACAAGAATGGCATAGCCAGTCATTACTGAGTCCTTTTTTGGACATTTTATTTCTATTTTAAGGGGGCTTCGGGGTTTTCCGGAGCTATGGTCTTAAACTTTTGATCAGCTGACGAACACCCAATTTCAGTATAACCGTTGTTTACAACAAATTGCTTATTGATATTTTTTGGTCTCACTCCCATTTCTTTTTTTTGCATTTTGAAGCTCTACTTAGAACCTCCTGAAGACCCAACAGTGCAAAATGTAAATTCTTTTTTAAATTTTAATTTATTTTTTAAACAGATTGCAAAGTGTAAATATTGTACGTTTTTAACCGTTTAAATCTTGTTCATAATTTGAGATGCACTGAAAGGTTTAAGCACAAAAAAATGTTTCGGTCATACGGATGATGTAGTGAGGTCCATTTGTAACCTTTATGGATGTGTATGCCGCAAAATCTAACTGACAGAAATAATTGTATTTACAAGTAATGAGGTAAAAATCTAATATTTAAAGTAGGAGTTAAATTTAACGCTTATGTCTATGTTATACTATAATTTACTTTGCCAGAGAACAGCCCAGCTTTGTGCAGTGAAAACGAACGCTTATTCGACCTTTTTAAATTGTCCGATACACAATCTGAGGTCTTAAACAAACTGAGATCTTATGAGTTGGCACCAGTGTCAGCCTGGAGCTCCACCGCGTTTCAGCTTGCTTGGTGGTGACCCGCTGTCCTGTATGCTAATGTGAGTGGGACACAGAGTCCACTGTAGGGGCAGCACAGTGGACTGTTGTGATGGTGACTCGTGAAACAGAGGCCCTATATGTCCCTCTATGAGTGGCACGTGTGTCCTCACCCTGGGCTGCTAAATATAGCAACAATAACAATGGCAGGGGGAAATGCCTGTTCAGAAAAAAAAAAAAAACCTGACCTCAGATGATATCACTTTACAACCAATGAATAAAGCTCAGAAATTGAGTCGTCACACTAATGGCAATAAGGTTAAAGACTGTGGAGTCTTGTCTGCGTGGACATTTGTTGCATAACTATTGGTCTATCTATTCAGCCTTTTTCTGCCCTCTCTTTGTGGCAAAGTGTTCCATAGCTCTTTAAAAGTATACAGTGCAACCTCAGTTTTGCAAATGCATCAGTTTTCGTATGATTCTGGATTAAAAATGTTTGCCAAAATTTTGCTTCGGTTTTCGAACACTGTCTTGGTTATTTTACAATATTGTGTGTAGCGAACTTGTATTTTATTCTTTGGCATGTTGAGCAGTCCGTGGACACACTACTTGCTTGCATTGCTTGTTTATTCAGCCATCTTGAATCATACACCCAACACCAAACCTTGTGATACTTAGCTTACACAATACAGTCTTCCCTTGCCATTCACGGTTTGAATTTCACTGCTTCACTCTATCACGGTTGCTCACAAATAAATTGATAAATTGAAAAATAATTGGTGTTTTGTGGTTCAATAGGACATTTTATTAGTCAAAAATATGCATCTTGAAGCATATTTGTAACCATTGGTTAAGTAGACGTAACCGACCGTTAACTTTAACGGCACCGTTGTCTTGTACAAAACTCGGTTAACTTTAACTGGCTGTTAACTTCAACAGACCGAAGGACCGCCGCTAACATTTTAACAGTGTGGTTAACTCTCAAGATGGAGTTCGCGGCTAACGCTGCCTTCATGATGCCATACTGTCATGTCTCCTTTTGTGCATTGCTGATATCTGTGTTATGCGTTACTTCACACCTACAGCTACACCGACACCGACACCTACAGTATACTGTACATTGCAGCTTTTCAGCACATGACAAATTATTTATATTTGCAAGACAGAAAAACATGCTTTTAACTGTCTAGATTTTAAAGGAAATAATTTTATTGAACCGTGTTATCTTGCAAATTCTCTGTCATGTTTAAGAACAACTATTTTGATGGAACAATTGTACATAGAGCTATTTGAGGCTTTATCGGCATCACAAGATTGTATTTTTATGAACTTCCAATCTGAGGCGAAAGTTACATTATTTTTAAAGCTTCCCAGAGGAATTGTAAGTATAGTGTGTCTGATGGTGTACACTGTCTTGCCTTTGCAATGTATTGAAAGTTGTGTTCTCTACACTTGTGTAACAATAACAAATAAAACATACATTTGATAAATATTGCTCATGTGTCATTTTCACATGGCTATTATACGTATTTGGCACCAATATTAGGTTGAACCCTACGACTCTAACTTTGAAGGCGAGCGGACTTCCTTATTTTTCCAACAGCTTGTACTGAGCAAAATATTTTTAACCAAAAACATTTTTATTTAATTGTGTCGTTCATAAATTGTTCACTTGTTTTAATTTATAAAACGTTTAGCTTCATTTGTTGCAGAATACAATTTTAACATGTTTAAGTTAGGCGTGTCTGGGCTCTTACTTTGAAGGCCAGAGGTTAATTTTGCTATTCTTTGTTATAAGATAAATATTGCTCACTTTAATTAAAAATATATTTAACTAGAATGTTTTTGTTTAATTTATGTTTTTAATTTGTTAAATCGCTATAAATTTTTTTGCTAAACCGGAAATCAACAAAATGAAGAATTGTGGGATATACTGGCGCTGACCAGTGAAGTCAACCGCATGGTTAACTTTGACGGTGCCTTTAACCAACGATGTGACTAACCATGTTTTGAACAATGCATAATTAACGGTTGGTTAGCTAACGGCGGGTTAAGAATTTAACCAGTGGTTATGGGTTAACCAGTGGTTAAAATAAGCGAGTTTTGAACAACCGGGCCCAGGCTTTTATTGCAGGTTTGAATTACCTCACAACAGGCACTATAATCCCTAAAAAAAATCCAAAATAAAAACACAGGCTACTGTTGAGGCCG
The DNA here is from genome assembly GCF_027744805.1 of Dunckerocampus dactyliophorus. Taxonomy (NCBI): domain Eukaryota; kingdom Metazoa; phylum Chordata; class Actinopteri; order Syngnathiformes; family Syngnathidae; genus Dunckerocampus; species Dunckerocampus dactyliophorus. The sequence goes on from NC_072820.1 coordinate 39,678,159, forward strand.
TAACCAACAGCAAGCTAAAACTCATCTCTGAACCCCTGACGTCCCTCCGCCACTCAGCTCCCCTAGGGAACACATTTATAGCCTGGGCACAAGTGTTATTTGTAAGGATGTACCAATCCGATCGATCTTCAGGATCGAGATCGGCTGCCGATCCGCTGTATTTGTGAATATCGGCTTCCTCCACGAGATAGGGCCGATCCAGTTGCCGTATCGCGTTCGTAACTCTGAGTCACACTCTAACATGGTAGGTGCAGTAAAGCGCCTCAAAGCTCCCGCTCCCGCTCCCACTCCCACTCCCGCTCCCGCAAGAAGAAGAAAACGCAGCACCACCATGCAGGCATGTCCGTGATGTACCATGGTGAAGTTAGTTTCACGTTGGGTATTCGGCTCCGTAGCTACAGCGGTAGTTCCCTCTCACTGTGCCCGGACTGCTGCGTCATGGTGTAGGGAGCTTGCACAGGAAGTGCCACTCTGGTTGCTTATAATAGGGACCGCACAAACGCTACTAAACATGTCAAAACAACGGCAAAAAACCTTGGAAACTCCTCTGTTACGGAGCGTGACTGGAAGCTAGCGGAGTTCGCTTAGTTTAGCTAATGTAGCTGTGTGTGTGTGTGTGCATGCGAGTGAGGCGGGATGAGTATATTTTCACTGTGTCGTGTTTTTCTGCTTCAATGTAAGGACCGTTTTCATTTTACAATGCCCACTGACAACGTGCAGGTTCTGAGTGAAATTATCGTGAAGTGAAGTTATTCTCGCACCCAGCACGTATCAACGGTCAATTGCCCTTCTCAACACACACAACACATTCCGGCCTTCAAAATAAGAGCACTCTTTGTGACATTTGTCTAATGGTGTAAACAAAATAAGGGTGTCATTAAAATATCTTACATTAATAACCTATTTGGAATTAAATCTGTGACTACAGCTTCCTTAGTCACAAGCACGGGCATTACAGTTGTTGAAGATTTCGTAGCAATATGTGCTCAGGCTGACATCCCATTAGAAAAGTTAGCTAAGCTACATCTATTTCTCAATTACTGGACAAAATGGGCCAATGATGTATTGAATCAATAAATGTAAGGATTTTTGCATTTTATTCACTAACCCAAATAGCACACACTCTCATCCATCCATCCATCCATCCATCCATCTTCTACCGCTTACCCGAGATCGGTTCGAGGGGGCAGCAGCCTAAGCAGTGAGGCCCAGATTCCTCTCCCTGGCTACTTTGTCTAGCTCCTTCCGGCGGATCCCGAGGCGTTCCCAGGCCAGTTGGGAGACATAGTCTCTCCAACGTGTCCTGGGTCTTCCCTGAGGCCTTCTACTGGTCGGAATTGCCCTGAACACCTCCCCAGGGAGGCGTCCGGGAGGCATCCTGACCAGATGCCCAAGCCACCTCATCTGGCTCCTGTCAATGCAGAGGAGTAGAGGTACTACTCCGAGTCTCTCCTGGATGACAGTGCTTCTCACTTTAACTCTAAGGGAGAGCCCAGCCACCCTACATAGAAAACTCATTTCGGCCGCTTGTACCCACGATCTTGTCCTTTCGGTCTACCCAAAAAACTACCCAAAGCTCATGACCATAGGTGAGGGTAGGAACGTAGATCGACCGGTAAATTGAGAGCTTTGCCTTTCGGCTTAGCTCTTTCTTCACCACAGCGGACCGATGTAGAGTCCGCATCACTGCAGACGCTGCACCAATTCGCTTGTCGATCTCGCGTTCCTCTCTCCCTCACTCGTGAACAAGACCCCGAGGTACCTAAAGTCCTCCACTAGGGGCAGGCTCTAATCCCCGACCTGGAGATGGCACTCCACCCTTTTCCGGGCGAGAACCATGGACTCGGACTTGGAGGTGCTGATTCTCATCCCGGCCGCTTCACACTCGGCTGCGAACCGATCCAGTGAAAGTTGAAGGTCACGGCTCGATGAAGCCAGCAGGACCACAGGACCACATCACCGCAAAAAGCAGAGCCTCAATCCTGCAGCCACCAAACTGGAACCCCACAACACCCTGGCTGCACCTAGAAATTCTGTCCATAAAAATAATGAACAGAATTGGTGAGAAAGGGCAGCCCTGGCGGAGTCCAACCCTCACTGGAAATGGGTCCGACTTATTGCCGGCAATGCGAACCAAACTCTGAAACCGGTCATACAGGGAACGAACACCCTGAATTAGCTGTTAGCTGTTCCGATAACACATACTCCCACTCATACTTCCCACAGAATTCCTCGAGGAACACGGTTGAATGCCTTCTCCAAGTCCACAAAACACATGTAGAGTGGTTGGGCAAACTCCCATGCACCCCTGAATAGACCTTACCAGAGAGGCTGAGGAGTATGATTCCACAAAAGTTGGAACACACCCTCCAGTCCCCCTTCTTAAAAAGGGGGACCACCACCGCGGTCTGCCAATCCAGAAGTACTGCCCCCAATGTCCGATGCTGCAGAGTCGTGTCAACCAAGACACGCCTACAGCATCTATGGCCTTAAGGAACTCCAGGCAGCTCGAAGGCGGAGGGAAACTACCCTCTCGTTCACCGGGTTAAACTCCAACATGCCGGCCACAAGCCGGGGCGCAACAAGAATTGCCACCCCTGCCCGTCGCCTCTCACTGCTGGCAACGCCAGAGTGGAACAAAGTCCATCCCCTCTCGAGAGGACTGGTTCCAGAGCCCTTGCTGTGCGTTGAGGTGAGTCCGACTATATCTAGCCGGAACTTCTCAACCTCATGCACCAGCTCAGGCTCTTTCCCTACCAGAGAGGCGACATTCAATGTCCCAAGAGCTAGTTTCTGTAGCCAAGTATCGGACCGCCAAGGTCCCCGCCTTCGGCTGACACCCAGCTCACTCTGCACCCGACCCTTTGGCCCCTCCCATGAGTGGTGAGCTCATTGGAGGGGGGACCCATGTCGTCTCTTTGGGCTGTGCCCGGCTGGGCCCCATGAGCGTAGGCCCAGCCACCAGACGCTCGCCATCATGCCCCTCCTCCAGACCTGGCTCCAGAGGGGGCCCCGGTGACCCGCGTCCGGGCAAGGGAAAACGTGGTCCAATGTTTTTTGTCATCATAGAGGTCTATTGAGCTACTCTTTGTCTGGTCCCTCACCTAGGACCTGTCTGTCGTGGGAGACCCTACCAGGGGCATAAAACCCCCCGACAACTTAGCTCCTGGGATCATCGGGACACGTAAGCTCCTCCACCACAATAAGGTGGTAGCTCAGGGAGGAGAGCACACACTCTATGCTGGTAAAATAAGTGGAAAAAGTTAAAAAACTGAATTCTTAAAAAAATAAAAAATAAATAAATTAAAAATAAATTATTTTTCTTAGGGCCGTAAGAAAGTTTGTTCAACAAATGTCATATATTCTAAATCACACCACATGTTGATCTATAACCATGTCAAATGATTAGTCCTACCCTAAAAGTATTTTGCATGCCCATTTTTTCCAGTTTTATATTGTATTGAATGGACTTTTATTGGATCTTTTATTGGATTAGGGACCTGACTCACAGAGGTTTGTTACAAAAGCCAAACCATATTCTTGGTCATGCTGTGTAATAAAAAAGTAAATTCAGCAATACTTTGGTTGCATTATTTTTAATGCTTTGAAGAGCTATTTTCATAACCGTATTCAATTACACAAATTAATGTCTGTAACAAAAGCTTATTATTATTAAAAAAAAACAAAAACAAAAAAAAAACAATCGGATCGGCAGGAAAAATTGCAATCGGAAGCCAAAAATGCGGATCGGGACATCACAACTTTTTATGTCTTAAATGGCTTATTTACTCATTATATTTACTTATTTACTAGTAAGAGATTACTGTGCTACGGTATTGCCCTGTAAGGCTCATTCATTTGGCAATTCAAATGAGAATGTTACACAAACTAATCTGTTTTCCTCCGTATCATTCCGCTTACTTGAGTTCCCAAACAAAGAATCACACACGTTTTCGACTCAGTCTTGTCAAGTTATTAATACACTTTGTTAGCTAGTCCCAACTCCCACCTGGAAGTCATTGTCCCCCAGCTCCCTTGTTCCTCTGTAATGCCACAATGGTTGACTCTGTATTTGATAACTAACACAGGTCTCTGTTGTTTTTTGTTGTTGCAAAATAACACACAAACAAAGTTGCAAGTGCCAGCATTTTTATGAAGAAGGTGAGAAAAACGATTGAATTCAAGAAGTAACTCATAGCAAAGTACGAAGGTGTCATCTGTGTGGCTCTCTCCACGCCTCCTCCCTCACTGCTGCCTCATTGCCTTGTCAACAACATTAGTCTTATTATCGTAAAAGCGATGTTTAATGTTCATTTATCCCTTTCATTAATTATTTGTATGCATTTATATGCCTTACAAATTGTTTTATGCATGTAAAACTATAATTGCTCTATATAAAAATGTTTTGTATTAACATTTTTGGGTGTCTGGAACTAATTGGATTTATATTGTTTTTAAAAAATGGTTTCATTTTTTTATGACTCAGTTTTAGATGGAAGCTTTGGAACAGAGCAACAACTGAGAACAACAGCCGGGGTTCCACTGTATTTTATAAACTTTCAGCGAAATCTGTGCTGGCCAAAATAGCAGAATATAAAAATAACCAACATATTCAAATCCGTAAACAGCAATTCGGTTTGGAAAGTTACATCATATAATATTGAATGATATAATATTGAAAACTGGCAATGTGAACCATGATCCTGGCTGTTGTTTCTGCTATTTGCAGACGATGTTGTCCTGATGGCCTCATTAGGCTGTGACCCTCAGCATTTGCTGGGGAGGTTTGTAGCTGTGTGAGTGTTAAGCTTCTGGGATGAGACTCAGCACTAGGGATGAGAAAGTACACCACTACCTGTGTGTGTTCACCCATCTAAATGATCTGTATCCGTATCTGTACTCGGAGTGGGTGTGGAATAAACCATAAGTGGGCGTGGTTTAACCGGAAATGGATGGGGTTTAAATCTGTACATTATTTGAAATCTGAAATCGACATGGACTGGTCAGAAGTAGCTATATTTATTGTTTATTATTCAGCTATATGTGTACTGTGTATGTGTGTAAGTGATCTGTCAGACTTTTTAAATTATTTGTTAATGATCTTTGTAAAGTCGGTGATTCATGCAAACATCCAGCGATGGCAAACAGGGAAATAATCTGTCAGCCTTGTTCACTATAGTTTTCTCAAAAGCACCGCATTCAGTACTACGAACAAAGTTTTCCAAATGACTTTATATCACCAGCTAAATTAGAAGCAAGCAGACTGAAAAAAAAAAACCCCATGAAACACAGGTAATGACCGACACCGAGCATGAACCGTCTTTTTAAGGTCATGCCACAGCATCTCAATAGGATTCAGGTTAGGACTTTGACTAGGCCACTCCAAAGTCTTAGTTTTGTTTTTCTTCAGCCGTTTTTGCCCAGGGTCTTTCTTACGGTGGAGTCACGAGCACTGACCTTAACTGAGACAAGTGAGGTGTGCAGTTCTTTGGATGTTGTGGGCTCTTTTGTGACCTCTTGGATGAGTCGTCGCTGCGCTCGTGGGGTAATTTTGGTTGGCTGGCCACTCCTGGGAAGGTCCACCACTGTTCCATGTTTTTGCCATTTGTGGATAATGGCTCTCACTGTGGTTCGCTGGAGTCCCAAAGCTTTAGAAATAGCTTTATAATCTTTTCCAGACTGATAGATCTAAATTAATTTTTTTTTAAATTTGTTCTTGAATTTCTTTAGATGCATAGCATGATCACCTTTTCACACAGGGGTATGTAGGTTTGAATCTTTTTTCGCCCTTAATAATGAAAAGTTTCATTTAAAAACTGCATTTTCAGTTGTGTTTTCATTGACTAGTATGTCAATTTGTTTGATCGTCTGAAACATTTAAGTGTGACAACCATGCAAAAAAAATAAGAACTCAGGAAGGGGATATACTCTTTTCACACGACTGTATATGTTGTTTTGTTTTGTTTGTTTGGCTCCTATATTGACAGTCGTCTTATGGTTGCGTCAATAACGTCTGTCTTCTTAATATTCTCATGATTTTTTGGGGAGAAAAACATAATACAAATAATAATAATAATACAAACATTAATAACATTATGTGCATGTATTATATACAGTACTACAACTTCCTAGGGAACCCTACTGAAAGTTTAAAACGGTGCCCAATATTTCCAAATATGAGTCGTGGATCAGCGTTTATAGCTGTTAAGAGTCAACAAGCAGGGTTTATTTATTTTCCAGCCTGGTGGGAGACACCCAGCCCTCCTCCGTGTCCTAAGTGTCTTGTTATCGCTCTAAAATGTGTTTGGCCAGGAGCGTTAGTGCCGCACGCTGTATGGGCGTCTTGTTCCACATATTTGCTTTTCGTCACAGGAGCAGCCAGAAGATGGATGAGTCTTTCATTGCTGATAACTGTGTTTTCTCCCATCATTAGCTAGAAGGCAAGCTAACCACCCGTGTGATCCCTCTTCTTCTCAAATAGACTGGAAAATGTAAGATTGTACAGCTGTCAACAGTGACCGTTTCTATAATCAGCCTGACCCTGATGGACAACCTTGTTTAACAGACTGACTTTTTAGCAACTCAGTGTTGGTACTCCCTTGCAGCTCCTATGTGCACAAATGCATCATCGGAAGATGGCGTCCGTACCTCTTAAAGGCAATTTGTGCGGAAAAAACTTCTACTTCTAATCTTTTTCGTGCAAACAACATAAGGATTTCAGCAATAATGGAAATACAGTTGAAGTAAACATGCCAACGTGCATGTGAAATCCTTTGCATTGCAAAGCATGCCAAATTAATCAGCCTAATTTGCAGGGGGAAATACTTTTGCAATGACCCAGAGAGTCGTCGTTATGGGGTTTTCGTCTATGTTTGCGTCATCTGTCTGCTCTGCAAACTTCACAAACAAGAGGAGCTGGAACATTTCCTTTCACCAATCATGGGAATTCTAATGTACTATATTGTGGTTGTTGTCAGTCGTAAAATACAAAATATTGTTGCTTCATTTCTACTTGGATTTTAACGGTATCCATATGCAATACTGATTACTAATACACTAACCAATTTCCAGAGTAACTGTTATTTCCAGGGTGATTTTTGTTAAAATACTAATTTAAATTTAAAGCACTGTGCCCACCGACCAACCTAATAGCAAATCGTAAGGTTTAATAGGCTTCTATTTGAAGCTTCTTGATATGTGTGGAAAAACGTTTTAGACCTCCTGTGCTCTCGTATCAATCACTACATATTTTAAGAGCTTAGCGGTGGGTAAAGCCCAATGAACAAATATTTGGCCTGTCCAGGCAAACATTTCCCCCCGTGTTTAATCAAAAGGCAGAACAGCAGACCAGTGTAGGTGTCCTTCAGTGAATCTCAGTGCTGGATAAACACTTGTGGTGGACAGTGTGTACACAAATCTCCAGCAGACACGGACTCAGGCGTCCACGGAAAAACCTTAATGTGTTGGTGGCATGGCCAATTTGACCTTGCTGAGAACTTGTGGTTAAATGTGTGTTTGTGACATATCTTTTGCAAACATGGAGTGAAAATGCTGCAGGAAGGATGAGATTGGAATGAACTAGGTCCTCCTGCCCTCAATTTGAAAGTCAGGAAGTGTAAAACCCAAGGTCTGTGCCACCATACAGTATATCTCAGTAGGAAAGCGGCATCTCATCGGTGAGCTGCGTCAGCCGAATACAACTATTGTGCCTGGAGATTAATGTTGACAATAAAAAGTCTAAAGAATGTTGATGTGAATATTCTCTCAAGATCATCCTCCCTTTTTTCTACTACAATGTATTTTCATGCATGTAGCGACATATACAGTTGTAATACAGTAGAACAGTTTTTAAACCTGCACAACTGTCCCGTAAGTTGTATAAATCCAAGAGCTGTTTACTGTAAATTTGAAGGAACTACCTAACTATATGCGCAACAGTGCTGTTATAAAATAACAATAATAAAACATCTCTGTAATTTCCACTGCTGTTCAAAATCTTAAGCCCACTGAAAAGTTGTAATAATTTACAGTTTTCACTGTTGGATCTGAAAGAGATTCTTAGTAGAGCTTCAAAATGCAACCATTAAGGTGAAATAGGCTGTTCATCATCTGATCAAGGGTTTAGGACCACAGCCTTTAAAAGCCAAAATCTTCATAAAAATGTCAAGTATTCACACTGTTGTCATGTCTTGATGGCAAAGGCAAAAAAGCTTTTTCTTTTTGAATTGTAGATTGTTGAGCTGCATAAGCAAGGCCTCTTGCAGCGCGCCATTGCAGGTGAGGTTGGACGAAGTATAAGAGTCATTAAAACTTCTTAAAAGATCCTGAGGGTTATGGAACAAAAAAGTCAAGTGGTAGATCCAAAAAAAATTTCACCGGTCCTGATTGGCTGTCCGTCAAGACACAGGATGTTGCTTGGCCCAAATGAAGATTCTTACTGGTGCCGAGTGCAGTCCAGTGACTATCAGATGACATCTGTGAGAGAAGGGTTTTAAGAACAAAAAAAATGTCTTCAAAGGCCTCGTCTCCTTCAATGCCACAAAACTGCCCGTTTGGAATTTGGACGTGAGCACCAAACATGGGACATTGAACAAAGTTTTATTCTCTGATGAGAAAAACTGTAACCTTGATGGTCGTGATGGCTTCCAACGTTCTAGGCAGGACAAGGGGATTCCACTTGAGATGTTTTCTAGATGGCACAGTGGAGGGGGCACCATCATGATTTGGGGTGGTTTTCCTTCAATGGAACAATGGAGTTTCAGGTTGTGCAGGGGCGTCAAACAGCAGCTGGCTATGTGGAGACGTTGCGGGGCGCATCCCTCATGACTGAAGACCCTCGTCTGTGTGGTAATAACTGGATATTTTCAACAGGACAACGCTGTAGTTCACAATGCCTACCTAACGTCTGGACTTTTTGGACAATCCTACGTGTTCCCATGATATAAATCCAATTGAGAACATTTGTGTTGATGGATGGCAAGAGAAATTTACAAAAATGGCCATCAGTTCCAGACAGTGGATGCCCTCCGTGAAGCCATCTTCACCACCTGAAGCAACATTCCCTCCAGCCTCCTGGAAACACTGGCATCATGTATGTCCCGACTAATTTTTGACGTGATTAACAGGAATGGCACAGCTACTCATTACTCACTCATTATTACAAATAAGTTGTTAAATACAATGACCCTTCAAATTTTGGAAATAACAGTCTCTCTCAAGTTATCGCCTGCGTCCAAGTAACATCCTGTCTTCTTTGCGGTTTGAGTAAATAAACACCCTGGCTATAATTAGAGCATTTGTGGTGTTATATATACCAATTTTAAAAAGCCCAAAGTGTTGCCTACTACCAACATTGAACCACATAATTTTTGGTCAGGACTTTGCATGATGTATGTAGGTTTTCTTTCTGTTTCCCTCCAAAACCCAAAGACATGGACCTGCCAATGGGTTTGACCAATTTCCTTTGCGCAACTCTGTGCCCCACTTGTTTGTAGCTTCGTTTGAACCTCAGAAATCGTTTTTAATGACCAGTTTTGTTCACATGAATGCTGTCCATTGAGGGAAACACATTTATTCTTTGAAGTGTATTTTGGGCTGAGATAGTTATTTTAGAGTTACTGATTCAGCCATGCCATGCTTATACTTGTACAGGCTGCAAGCCTATTGATTTCCATAGTAAGCCTTGGTACCCCACAAAGTCTCGATGGGCCTGTAGATTTTCATTAGACCTGCTATGGAGACGAGGAAGGCTGAGACACGGATTCGGAACAGGTATCACAAAATATTTTTGTGTGTTTTTTATTCCTCCATGGAAAGGACATTTTACCCTTGGAATGCAAAGGGATGGTCTAAACAAGAGCCTCTTACAAACAGAAATCCCCCAAACATCAGCAATAGACCTTCAATATAAAGCAATAGGTAGAGCAAGAGACTAGCGAAAGCGGGATACTTCCATAACTGTGTGTGCTTTCACACAGCGAAAAGAAAGGTCAGGCAAGTTAGTAAACAACAGATGAGGAGTTATGATGCTAATTTTAAGATACAGTAATCCCTCGCCACTTTGCGTTTCAAATTCGGCTGACTCATAACCCTACCCTGATTCTTCTGACAAGTGGCTGCCGTCAGACCCCACCGTCACTCTGCTTGAATTTGCTTCTTTGCAGAAAAAGCTTGTTTTTTCTGATTTTTGGTCAAAATCAGGTGTTTTTTTCTGAAACTACCCCATGTTCTACTGCCAAAATCTAAAGACACAAAAAGGCTCAAGACAAACTTTTTTTTCTGATGAAAGAAGTTTCTTCTTAGATAGTTTCATTGTCTATGTATTTCTAAAACTCAATATTCTGTGGGTCTTGAAAGTTCAGCAAAAATGCCCCAAAACTCTGGCAGTACGGAGTTCTCTGCTCTGAACATGACTGGCAGTCAATGAGTTAAAATAGTTTACTTAATACCGATTTAAGCCCCATTTCCGCTTAAACCACGCCCACTTCTGGTGTATGCCGTGCCCACTACGAGTACAGATACGGATACAGGTAATTTAGATGGGTAGATACAGGTACAGATGCAGATAGTGATGTACTCGCTCTACTAATAATGTTAAAGCCCATATGTAGAAGGTTGTAAACAGGTTTTCTATGCTGTAGCTATGAAAATATTTTATTTATAAATAAGGAATCTTACTTCGAGGAAATTCACTCATTACGGCCGGATCTGGCACTAAATAATTAATTAATTAATTTTTTGTCTTGTGTTGTCTTTGATTTTGTCTTAAGAATATTTTGTCTTGAAAAAAAGCAGTTGTCTTATATTCACTAGGGTAAATGTCTGACATCATCACTTACAATATATGATAAACAATAGATATTATTACAACAAAATAAAGTGGTGGGAAGTAAGTCTTGGGTGTCAACATTCATAGCATTTCCTTACACACACACAATCAGTGGCGGTTCTGGCTTAGGATAAATAGGATTTTTTTTCTTTCCCCTCCCCGCGGCGTCCCCTGGAGAATGCCGTCCTGGTCAATTGCCCATGTCGCCACACAATACACACACACACACACACACTGTGATGCTACTTCCAGATTTGGCGGGTCCCCCAGTTCCTTTTCTGTGCTTTTCATACAGAACAGGACCCCAGAAAAAAGGAGGAAAATCCAGGTTGGAACAGGCAAGAGAGGTGTTGTAAAAATGACAATTTTGTGCGATTCAGTATCACGTGATGAGAAATAGACTTTGACGCTAATTTTAACTGCCTGTATTCGTCTGACTTCACACTGAAGGAATGGCTGATGCATCGTCAGCTCTCTGACACTTGCATGCTGAGTCCTTCAGTTTCAACACTCTCGCTAACAGCCGTTGTTTGACATACCATGTTTGACAGTGGAAAAGCTGTTTTAATTCAAAATATTTGCCCAATTATTCAGAGACAGATGTGCTCATATTCCCATAGATTTGATTTCACAGAACTCGAAATACAGCTTGCCCCTGCTCGTAAAACCCACTGCTAAGCGAAGTCTGCTGGGTGGTTTGCACATTGAAAAAGGCATCCATTTCAAATTGTTATCAAGTACTGTCCAAAGACTACACATGCCTTCACTGCTATACTGGGGTCTTGGCTCTGCAGTATATTTGCACAGTTCCTCGTCCACTCCGGCAGACTTATAGAGTTAGTCGCACTATTACATTTTGGCTGCTTAGATGCCAATGAAAATGTTGTATTCGTGAATTCTTGCGTGCTGATTTGGCACTTGCAGTTGCAAGTTGTGCAGATCAGATCATATTTGGGGCATGTACCCAAGGACTTGTCACAATGTTATAGCAAAACATGCTGGACAAGATGGAAAGAAAGGGAAAATCAGGCATCATACTGAAATCCAGACTAGCTGATGGATGAACATGTCATGTCTTCTCCCTTTTTTGTCTATACTTACTAAAAATGGCCTAGAAAGTGGGACACTATAGTATCTTCAGTAGCTACAGTATACTGGCTATTGATCATTTGATTGTGGCTATGGGTCAGGAATTGGGGTTTAGATTGGTTTTGTGAACTTATAAGTTGTCTAGCAAAGTTTTTAGGATATTTAAATTGCCACCATTAATCCTCTGGTTTTACCTTTTCGTCTTTGATGTGCAGAACACCAAGAAGTTAGAGGCGTTGTACCAAGACACTTTCAAGCATACTGTAGCCAGTCCAACAATGTGTCTTAGCCCTCCAAGACTCCACCCAAGAAAGTGATACTACACTATATAATATACCTAAACCAGAAATGTGGTCTAACCAAGCTTTATGTGCAAGCTCAACCACCTATGACATCTTCATAGGTTAGGTCCAAAGACTTATTGGATTAACACTATACCCTTTCACTTGCAGCGCTTGGACATTTTTTCTGTCAAAGAAAGTCCAAATCATTCAGAGAAATCTATAAAAGAGGTTTATTTTGACAAAGTGCTAAACATGATATCTTCAAGCCTTCCAGACAATCTGATCATTTGATACCGTGAAATGCACTTTTCCAGAGAGGCATTTGGCAAACAGGCTGCATATTATCGGGGCAAAGGCAGTGGATTTGACTTGTTCAATGGCAACTGTCTGGCAGTTTTATTGGGTGCAATGTTATAAGATATCCAAAGTGTTTTTGGATGTGATGAGGCCCGTGTCAGAGCTCTGTTATGATCCAATAAAATCTAGTACAAAAGTCCATACAACTCTGGATCTGATAGAATGATGAGGAAGTTTGTCCCCCTCTTTTAATAAAACTATCTTAATTGTAGAGTAAGTTAATAAATGCACAGTATGTCTTGCATATTAATTTGAATATTGATTCTGACACAAGCCATTCAGATTTGTCACGCACCGCAAATTTTTTGTCGATGCTTCTGAATTAGAGATAAGAATATCATGCAATCCATTATTTTACGCCACAGATTTATATGCTTTGTGATACAGTCTGTGTGTAAAGTATTTTTGTGTGAGCTAACTCTTCTACTCATGAACTGCAGGATACAATAGGATTAAAATTTGCCAACACATGCATTCCTACTGAATTGCCTGTGCTATTATTTTCTGACAAATACACTACCGTAGGGTAGCTGGACTCACCCAAAGAGACAGGGTGAGGAGCTCAGAGTAGAGCTGCTGCTCCTTCACATCAAGAGGAGCCAGTTGAGATGGCTTGGGCATCTAGTCCAGATGCCTCCTGGACACCTCACTGGTGAGATGTTTTGGACATGCCCAGCCGGGAGACGGCCCAGGGACAGACCTAGGACACGCTGGAGGGATTATGTCTCACAGCTGGCCTGGGAACGCTGTGGTGTCCTCCCGGTGGAGCTGGAGGAGGTGGCCGGGGACCGGGAAGTCTGCACTTCCCTACTGAGACTGCTGCCCCCGCGACCCGGACCCGGATAAGCGGAGGAATATGGATGGATGGCAAATACACTATATAGTGGTGCTGTTATTAACTTTTACCTCAATAGTTTTGAGTGAAATTTCTCACACACCTCAATGGGCTCAACTAGCACCGAATCGTCACAAAATTTGGTACACACTTTTAGGGGACTGTCAAACATATGACCTGTAAAATTTGAGCAAAATTGTTTGGAAAAACATCTTCGTCATCAAGCAAAACGTCTTTGCAAAGGCATGGTCGGGACTTAAGAGACTTGCCTTTAAGTCAGTGACCATTTGACTAATGATTCTAAAACTTTGATGATATCTGAAAAAAATTAAATTTACAGTCAGGTGAAAATATAGCCGAGTGGCAACTACTGCCATGTTATCCTCAATGAACCAGGAAGAATCTTACTCTTTACAATTGTGTTCTTTGGTGGAGGTCTGTGCTCTCAGTGACATAGTTGTATGAGGGCATTATTGCTATACAGGTATCCCTCGTTTATCGCGGTTAATTACTTAAATAAATCAAATATTTTTGTAGTTAGAGCATAGAAAACCAGTTTATGACTTTCTAAATACATGTTTTAACATTATTAGAGCGCTGTAGAAATGAACTAATACCCCTATATTCACCTTAACACTCATATTACCCAGTATAGTAGGGATGAGCCGGATACTCGTTTTAGAGGAGTATCCGTTACGGATAATGCATTTTTGCCGAGTGCGAGCATGAAACAAAAGCAAAATTCAGACCGCGAAGTGGAGTGGGACGACTGTATTGTACCTAAGTAGTGGTAGAAAAACATTTTTTTGCCTTTTGCACAGTGTGGTACAGCTTAATTCATATTTTCCCTATTCTTGCGTAGTCAACGTTTATCTTAAGCATGTATGCTTATTTTAGAAAATTTTAGCACATGTTCATCCTTGACTATGAAAATAGTTTGAGGAGAAAAAAGTATCATTATTAAGCCAACACTTGCAAAATATTATAACAGACCTGAACAAGTGTCTGCCAAAGGTATGATTTAGATTCCCAACAAGCAAAGGCCCATAAAAAAGTCACACTGACTCGAGAAGAGGCAAACTTCACCAATGGCCATGTGACAGAGACGGTCGAGTGTCTGCTGAAGAGATTTCACAGAAGAAATCGGAGATGTTCTCAATATGTTCCCTATCTTTGACCTGAATCTGCCTTCATCTGAATGGAAGAGAGAATTCAGGAGAATGTTTGCCAGGAGGCCGAAAGACACGGACAGAATGGTCTTATTAATGGGCCATGACGGCTGACTTGAAAGTATCTGTTTTGCACCGAGGGGAAAATACGAAAATTGTTCTTGACAACGCTATTTTAAGTGCAAAGTATCTAATCCCTCTGATGTTTCTTTCCAGAAGTCCACATTTGGCAGAAACATGCAGCAGAATCCCCAGAAGAGCCTTTTACTCTTAATATCTTTCAATATGCAAAACTTTCCAAATTCTCCTGCAGTTTCAGTTGGCAGGTATTGGTAACTATATTTTTGTGGAATATTTTACTACTTAGCAACGACCTACCTGTTAGTGTAGGACTTTTGTTCTTTTGGTTAATTTGTAGGAAGACATGCCTAGTGTACATATGTATTGTGAGTACTCTTTCTCTTGTTCCTCAATCTAAAATTGGTTGTTAAGTTTGGTGCAGAATACACTACTTATGTACATTGACTGCCGCTATTGCAACTTCGCGATTGGGCACAAGCACTACCATCACAATGGTGTTTCATATAACCTCTCTAGGCAATCTCGATCAATCTATCAACTTCTAAATCACACCAACCTACCATTTGTCAGATTGACAAATGGGACTTTTAGCTCAGTGTGCTCTGTTATCCCCAGACAGCACTTGAGAGCAGCCATTGTTGACAGCCAGATATACTGATCCACCTCCTCTTATGGTCTATGCATCAAGGTCCCCCAAGCTGCCGCCTCCTCAAGGCTTTGGAGGGTAATAAGTGCTTGGAGGACGTGCAGCTAGATGGATGTGCAAGGTGGATGTATGGCAGTACAAGTTTGTGTGTCTGAGACAGACAGACAACACAATGTGTATTCTATGTTTCTGCAAAATAAAACAAAATCTCATCAATCCCAGATGATGAGTGTCAAGGGCCAGCTATGCTCTGGACTTGATCACCAGGCATTCGCATTATAACTATGGCATCGAGTGGGACTCTATCCCATGCCAAGCCAGATGTGAGTCACACTACATACCGTAATTCCAACTCAAGTCTTATAACATAAATGTAATTAACCCAGTTCTGTTGAACATGATCTGGTTCAGATTAGTATATCTTGTCGCGTTTCCATTGTAGAATGTATAAACATCATGGTGTGACATCATGGCAACATGACAGAATGATTTATTTGCCAATAAGTAACCAAAGGCAAAATGTTTATTTGTGTGTATACAATATGGCATGGACTTGGAATGGACTTTCACTTGTCTCGGGCTTTTCTACCTTTAAGGTACTGAAAGCGCTTTGACACTTTTACCACATTTACCTACGGATGACGCAACATCAGGAGCAAATGGGGGTTCAGTATCCTGCCCAAGGATACTTCAACATGATCATGGGAGGACGGGGAATGGAACTTACAACCTTCAGGTTGGGAAACGACTAGTCAACCACCTGAGCCATGCCATAGCATAATATGGAGAAGTAAAACTTCACAAAACATAAGGTTGGGAGTCATTTTTATTGACAAAATGTAGAAATAATGATCGGAATTAGTGTTGCTTATGTTTTAAAGAAAATCTTTTTTTATTATTATTATTAAAGCTGAGTCAGACTCCTTAGTTAAGTAACTTGCCAAATTGACATACATATAAGATGGCATTTTTTTCCTGAGAAAAAAAAAATCAGAAAAAGACGGGTCATCTTACGTATATTCAGGCTCTACAGGTTCATACACGCAAACTAACAGGCCGTCGCCGTGTCAATGTATTCAACCCTGCAAACATTTAGTTTTGGAATTCAGTAAACCCTCTTTTATTGCAGTTAATTGGTTCCAGACCCGACCGTGATAAGTGAATTTCTGCAAAGTAGGATTCTTTTTTTCATAAATTGGATATTTTTGTAGTTACAGCATGGAAAACCTGTTTACCACCGTCTCAATACCGTGTTTAACATTATTACAGACTTCTAGACATGAAATGGCACCCATATAGTCACCTTTACACTTTTTTTTTTTACCTAATCTAGTAGATATAATAAGATAAAATAAGACAAAAAAATGATACAGAAATACCAATGTGAAAATATGATTTTTATTTTATTTTTAAAATTTTTGGTACCGATGAGACTACCAAACCACAAGACACAGTCTTAGCAAACAACAGAGGAGTCTATGATAGTTGTAAGATAATGGTCATCATGTGTGAGATCACTTTTTTATGTTTTGTGCTGCCCTAGTATCAACACTAAGTAAGTTCTATAAGTTGTTGGGTTTTCCAGAAATACTAATCTGCCAACGATATAATATATCCAATTTACTGATTTGATCAACTACATCATAAACGAGGCATCGGATGCAGCTTACAATATTTTGATTGAAACATCGGCGGTGTGGAACGTCTTTGGGG
This sequence comes from Dunckerocampus dactyliophorus, assembly GCF_027744805.1. Taxonomy (NCBI): domain Eukaryota; kingdom Metazoa; phylum Chordata; class Actinopteri; order Syngnathiformes; family Syngnathidae; genus Dunckerocampus; species Dunckerocampus dactyliophorus. The sequence continues at coordinate 39,695,161 of NC_072820.1, forward strand.
TAAATGGGATAGGTCAAATCAAGCCATCTGCAATCAACATTATAGAGGTCACTGATGTTGACATCATTTGTACTGTTTAATGTTTACCTTTGCATCTCAGTTGGTGGCATGGCGGCATTTTTACAATAAACAAACCAGGTCTTTAAATGTACATATTGCTCACTCAAGTGACTGGATCGTGATCCGTTATTGGCATATTTAACTCACGAATTGGCAGTTTACTTCAAAATTTTGATTGTTTTTTTGGAGCTCATTCAAATATTTGTAAAAGTATAGGACATCTCAAAATAGGCCAAAAATGATACGTTCTTCTTTATTATTATTGTATTATTATATAAATATTATATACATATATTATATTAGGAACTGTTTTTTCTTCAATATTATAATTCAAAAAACACTACTGAATTTGATTTGAACAACAGGTGACAGTTTACAGGTGGGGCTATGTGTGTAGTTATATTTTACATTGCTGTATACTACATTGTGTGGGAGGTTATTCAAGTCTTGACCAGAAAGCAAATCACTTTTGCTGAACAGCTGTATGATTTTCATTCAGTATCACAAACAACTGGAGACCATCCAGCGGGATACGGTATTGTCGTCTGCTACCATGCATTTCTCGTTTTCTTCTGACGACTGGATGAGATGCCGAAAATAATTAAAACTAGCAAAAGAATGTAAGCTGAGAGTCAAAGCAAAGCAGACAGTTTGATTGGGTGTAAACTTAAGCATGTATGTGCAGTAGGGAGGTGGGGGGGTTCTGCATTTTGAGGGTACCCAAGGGGCGACATTGCAAAGCAGCCCCACAAGCATCAACAAACCTTGATACTTCCAGCAGCTGTTCATGTCTGGCTTCTGGGAAATCCATTTTGCCTGCCACTGCAGTGCTGCTCTCTCTCCCCTCCCCATCACGGGTGAAATATATCTAAGTAGTAGTGAAGTGGTAGATCAGATAGGCCCTCTGTGGTCCATATGAGAAATACTGTACTTTTTTTTTTTCACTACCGTGTCTAGTCGTTTTTCTAATCTCGAGCAATCACGTTGTAGTCCAAAGCTAACATCAATGTTGACCTATAGAGGCTTGTTAAATGGAAGTGTTAATGGAGGAGCAGTTGTCACATTACAAGACCATTTAAAATCTTTGATTTAATATTATTGTAGGCATTGGTTGTCCTGTGTTGTATTGAAATACTGGTTCCTCAGCCCTTGCTAAGTAGTACAGCAACTGTCTATGACAAAGCTACTGTTACTGTCAAGAACTGAAAGCTTTGTCTGCTATTTTTTTTAGTTTTTTTAGTTTTCCGGTTAGCGTACATTATAATACGTGTCTTGTCGAGTTATTAATACACTGTCCAACTGGTGTCTTAATGTGTTGTTATCACAAAATATCCTTATTTGCGTCCTATTCGCTTGCCACTCCATGAAAGCAGGAAACGGAAGTCAGCTCTGTCGCCTGTCTATGATGTCATCAGCGGTTAACATGTAATTCTTTGCTAACTAACACATTTCATCTACAAGTGCCAAATATGTTAACACAAAACTCCTTTTTCATAGTTCTACATGCATAAAATAATTCTAAATGTAAATAAATTATCAATGAAAGGGATAAATGAACGTTTAAGGTTAGTTTTACGTTCATTGAAGATGTGACTGTTCCGAAAGACATGATATGGCAACAAGAGCAACACAGACACCACCTTTGTGTTTTGTTATAAGATATTTCTTGAAATCAAGTGTTCTCAACTTCTTGATCAAAATGCTGGAACTTGCAACTTTCTTTGGTTCCATTTTGCGTTATTTTGCAGCCGTTATCAAAAGAAAAGCAGAGACTTCAATTCAATTCAATAAATAGGTGGTGGTGTTCGTGTTGATCTCGCGTCCACATCGCTGTCTTTGTCAACAATTACGTCTTCAGTGAAGGTAAAAGTAACCTTAAATGTTCATTCATCCTCTTCATTCATCATGTATATGTATTTCTATGCATTTTGAATTGTTTTCTGCATGTAAAACTGTAGTTGTAAAACTATAACAATTTGTTTTGTGTTAACATTTTTGGCTTTCTTTAACAAATTAATTTGATTTACATTATTTCTTGGTTAGTGCGGTTATAGTTGGATCTTCTGGAACAGATTAATTACACTAACCAAGGTTCCACTGTATTGAAAAAAAAACAAAAAAATCGCTTGTGAATATTTGTCAATATGCATACAGATAAAACTGATAAAGCTAACACAAAACCAGACAAATTTCCCCAGAAAAAAAAAAGCTATGTGAAGGGTCAAGTGTGCTCTATTAAAAAGAACAATAGGTGTTAATGTGTTTGGGACTGACAGCGGAAATTTTAAACTTAAACCAAACAGAGCTGCGAAAACACCACTACCAGTAAGTCTTACCTCAAGAGGACAAAAAGTGAAAACATACAAAAAGTCAGTCTGCAAAGAACAATCATTAATCAGTCTGTAACTCTT